>NW_010966092.1:310271-312535 GCF_000463585.1 Tarenaya hassleriana | reverse complement strand
GAGGGAGTGTATATGACATTCCCTTTGACACCCTAGAGATGCAAATCGCCAAGATGGCCAAAGCAAGAGGGATGTCAAGAGACAGCATTAGACGCTCCACAGGACGAGTAGATTTGGGAGAGTCTGCTGCTTTGAAAGCAGTCATATCCGACCTATCGGCAATCAAGCAGCACATGTTCTTGGTAGATCAAGCAACATCAGAAGAAGAACTGGTTGAGGACGTCAACTACGTGGGAAGGAATCAGTACCAGAATCCTTCCAATCTCTACAACCCGAACGCGCCTAGAAACCATCTTGGTTTCTCCTACGGAAACCCGAGCGGAGCATTGAATGTGCAGCAGCAAGGCGTTCCCAGAATCCCTCAGAATCCCCCGGGCTTCCACTTTTGAGAGGAGATTAGATGGATTCGAGGCTCATCTGAAGCATGTGGACATGCAGATTGCGCAGCTTGCATCAGAACCCTCTAGACAGCAGGGCACCTTTCCTGGAAAGCCCGAACCGAATCCACGAGAACACGTCAATGCCATTCAGCTTATAAGTGGAGAAAGTCTAGCGACTGTTGCTTTCCACGTTCATCCACGGACTGAAAGACGATACTAGAGCATGGATTGACGCAGCTTGTGGAGGGAGTGTATATGACATTCCCTTTGACACCCTAGAGATGCAGATTGCTAAGATGGCTAAGGCAAGAGGGATGTCAGGAGAAAGCATCAGACGCTCTACAGGACGGGTAGATTTGGGCGAGTCCGCTGCTTTGAAAGCAGTCATGTCTGATTTATCGGCGATCAAACAACATATGGGACTCAAGAATACATCTATCCCGCACAAAGTCCAGCCTGGAATGTTTCTGGTTAATCAGGCCACATCAGAAGAAGAATCGGTTGAGGACGTCAACTACATAGGAAGGAATCAATACCAGAATCCTTCACACCTCTACAACCCGAGCGCGCCTAGGAACCATCCTGGTTTGTCCTACGGAAACCCAAGCGGAGCATTGAATGCGCAGCAGCAGAGCGCTCCCAGAATCCCTCAGAATCCCCCAGGCTTCACTCAGTCACGTTTTCAGGGGCAGAATCAGGGATACGCGCAACAGAATCCTGGGTACGGGCAGCAGGATCAGGGTTACCGAGCGCATCAACCTGCAAAGAACGATGAAGCAGATATCAAGACGATGATTGCCCAACTGATGTCCGATCAGAAGACATCATTTACGGAGCTGAAAACCGAGGTACAGAGCATAAGGGAAAGGCAAGACACTTTTGAGAGGAGATTAGATGGAGTTGAGGCTCATCTGAAGCATGTGGACATGCAGATTGCAGAGCTTGCATCACAACCCTCTAGACAGCAGGGCACATTTCCTGGAAAGCCCGAACCGAATCCACGAGAGCATGTCAATGCTATTCAGCTTATAAATGGAGAGAACCTGCATGATACAGTCCCTCTGACCACAGAAAAAAGGATGAAGTCCAGATGCACTGCTGAAGAGAAAGGGAAAGTCATAGATCACGAGACACCTAAGGTGCATATAGAGGAAGCCGAACCGCCATATGTAGCTCCTCCACCTTATGTACCACCCATTCCTTTCCCTTCTCGATTGAAGAAGCATACTGAGGATACACAGTTGTCCAGATTTGTTGATATGCTTCGGAAGTTAGAGGTTAAGGTACCTTTCTACGAGACGATACTCCAGATCCCTTCTTATGCAAAATTTTTGAAAGATATCTTGACTAAGAAGAGGGTGATTAGGAAGGAGACAGTATCCTTGAGCACAGAGGTGAGCGCTGCGATTCTACAGCATGAGTTGCCACGAAAGAGATCGGATCCAGGTAGTTTCTCGATTCCTTGCAAAATCGGGAACATTGAGATTGACCGTGCATTGTGCGATTTGGGTGCCAGTGTGAGCTTGCTTCCGTTGTCCATCTACAAGAAGCTCAACATTGGAGATCTTAAACCGACGAGGATGGCACTACAGTTAGCAGATCGATCCATCAAGTATCCTGCAGGTATTCTCAAGGATGTCCCATTGAAAGTCGGGGATTATTATGTTCCCGTTGATTTTGTTGTTTTAGACATGGACGAAGACTCGAAGATACCGATTATACTAGGCCGCCCGTTCTTAAACACGGCCGATGCGGTGTACGGGGACGCTGAATAAAGCGGATTGGAGTCTAGAGAATGTCCCGAAGGTCAACCCTTACCTCAAAGGCTTATGACAAAGGAACACATAGGACCATCATTGGAGAGAGGTACGTATCCTGCTCATA
>NW_010966092.1:308860-309747 GCF_000463585.1 Tarenaya hassleriana | reverse complement strand
GTTAACTTCATTGCGAGCGCACGAATTTCGCAGAGCTAAGCCTTCTCTATCCCTCTTATTGGTTCTTTCCATACGTTGTTTTCGATTCTACTTTCTCGGGCGAGAGTCTACACCGTGGACGGTGTATGGTTCAAGTCTGGGGGGTGGATAGATCCTTCACCCATTCAGGCCTATCTACTTAGGATTGCATTTAGTTTAGGTGCATTTTATCATAGCATATAATAGATTTAGGAAAATTTCCACTTTTGCATATCACTTTGCATTAGTTGCATTCACACGTTTTCTTTTTTTTTCTTTCCATATAGACGATTCTTGTTAGGTTTGCATGATTGCATATGACATATAGATATAGGTTCATATAGGTTCACGTGCATACCTCGGACACCCGTTTTGAACATCATTTGGAGGATTTGTGGAATGATAGAGTAGGAACATCTTGATGATCTAGTGACTTTGTAGAACGTGGTTGAACCGTGTCGAATTGATAGTTCTCCAGACTTTCTATATATAGTTTGTGGGATAGGATTGCTATTTGGAACCTACGGAGTTGAAACGACTATATCCAGGTTATATGTTTCTTTTAGAACCTTTTCCGAGTCTTGCAGGTCGATGAAATCTAGTTCAACAAATGCCTTGGGAAAATAAAGCATCTCGACACTCCGCTGTCAAAATCTCGTCAACGAAAATCGTTCGAAGACATGAGTGCATCGATTGATGGTTCGGGTCTAAGTTGTGGGTCGGAAATCGCATAAAAAGAAAAAAAAATACAGAAGAAAAGAAAAAAAAAAGGAGAAGTGAAAAATGATGTCCTTCAACTTCAACGTCCTAGAAACCCGAGGTGCTAGCGTTCAATAAAGAAATTCTACAGAAAGGTAAAAATCCAGGTA
>NW_010966092.1:294644-308378 GCF_000463585.1 Tarenaya hassleriana | reverse complement strand
GTCCAAATCGTGCGAGACTTGTACCATTGGAAAGATCACTTCAAGAGCTTCACGTGGACACCAAAATCGCTTAAATCCGACACCGGAGCAGAGAGTGATGAGCGAATTCGTTAAGACCAGAAAACTGCCAGTGCAGGGCCGATTTCAGTTGAAATCGGTCCGAGTCCGGAACGCGCAACTCGACCCCAGGAATCTGGATCCGGTCCGGATCCACCTGGAATCGGTCCGGATCCAGTCTAAAATCTTGTTTCGCGATTTTCAGCATCTGAATGGGAATAGGACTCTTGGGAGCCGCCCTAGGGTTATAAAAAAGCCCTAGCCACGTCCTAGTAGAGGGGAGAACCTCAGTGAACACCTAGATACAGATTTTTGGAGAGCTTTTGGTGAGAGAAGAATAGAAGTTCACGGGATTTCGGGAAGAAGAAGGAAGATTCGATCGTGGAGACTACACATCTGCATGAGACTTTCTTTCCTCTCTTTTACCTCTTTCTTTATGAGCTTTTTGTTGTTTTCTATGAACCGTGAGTAGATCCACGGCTATGGGTTAGGGATTCGTATGTGTTTTGGGTATGTTTGAACCCTAACTTGGATTTCGGTTTTGATTTGATTCGGTTCTATTGATTTGCACTTTTATTGGATTGATGTTTGCTAACCCCTTGATCAATTATCTTGGATTCTGAACCACATAGAGATATGGATTTGTTTCGGATCAAAATCAATAGGATAGATCGTATTATTCACATAGAGATATGGTTTAATCGATTTAGGGTTGATGATAGCGTTCTTTATGCACCTAGGGTTAACTTGAATAGATCGAGAGATTGACGAGTTACTCTGTAGGTAGGGAGTTAGTAGACCGAGAGGTGAATTCTCTATCTTTGTTGCTTGATGATTCCCGAATACAAGTCATAATCGTTATTCATGCATGCTTAGCATATACCCATACACGCGAATACGATCCCGACACCCGTAGTCATCCTTGTTTGATAGGTTACTCGTTTATATTGCTTTCTTATTTCGTTTTCTATAGATTCCAATTACTTCCATCATCACTTACTTGCTTGCTTTGATCTCTTTTCGATTTAGATTTGGATTTAGCAACCGGTCCTCGTGTTCGACCCCGTGTTACGACGATCCGTATCCTTGCGGTGAGTTGTGAATCGGGTTATATATTTTAGACTCGGTACACACGTATCAGTCAACTTCCCGACTGGGTGGCAATCCCGGTAGATCATCGGGAAAGACATTAGGGAACTCACGGGCCCCAGTTGTGTCCTCCAATCTACGCTCCAATTCCAGGGTGACGGTAATAACTACAAGGAATGCTTTGTTTCCCTTCCTGTTCATCTTCTCGACTTCCAGTGCCGAAACAATTGGGTTTGTCGATGGTGCTCCCCTCCCTCTAAACTCAAATCCTCCTGAGTTCTCTTGGAACCAGATCTTCCTCTAGGGATAGTCGATATGGGCCTGATACCTCGTCAACCAGTTCATATCCAATATTAGGTCATAAACTCCAACGAGTACAATAAGGTCCACTGTCAATTGTTAACCGCATATGTTGAGAGGTATGCCACGCAAGGTCCCTTGAACATAAGTGTTTCTCCTGCCGGTGTACACAAGGTGAATTCAATCGTCTGATCGATCTCTTCTGTGTCGATTCTCTCCACTATGTTTGTATTCACAAAGCTGTGAGTTGCTCCAGTGTCAAACAAGGTATAACAGGACACTCCATATAGGCGAAGGGTACCTGCGATACTTCTTGTTACCCTTGCATTCAAACAACAATGGGTTGTCCTACCTCAACAATGAAACTATACCCGTATAGATAGAAGGGTACCTGCAATCGCGTCTGCTTCAGTTCCGTCGAGATGGACCTCCTCCTCCTGAATCTCTTGTTCGGCATCGAGAGCATAGACCCTCAGGACTGCCTCAGCCCTCGTGGGTGGTTGTGGTGGCCTGTCTGCCTGGACCGATAGTCAGGGTGGCCTTGCCGCTAGGGTTGGTGGTCCCGTGGGCCTCGTCGGATACCGTGATGCCACATGTCCTAGCTGGTCACATCGATAACAGATCAGTGGTCCTCTCTCCGCCGGTGGTGGTGGTGGAGGGAATGATCGGGTAGCTGGTGCCTTCCCTTCGTCTTGTGCTCGGATGTACTGACCAGTTTGATCGGTCTTCCCCGAAGGTCGACTATTAGTACGACATCGGGGAGGACTATGGTGCGGATCATCTCCTCCTTCTCCTCCTGCTCTATCTCCTCCGCCTTCTCCAACTGATTGATGTAGTGACCAAAGGTGTGAACTCGTGTAGTGTGACCCTTCTGCGAAGCGAAGGTCACAATCCAACGACAAACTTATGAATCTTCATCTCCTCACTGGGTACCAGGTGCGATGCAAAGTTCAGCATGCGTATGAATTCCGCTTCGTACTCTTGGACCGTTCTATCCCCCAGCTGTAGGTTCAAGAACTCCGTGAGATGACGTTCTTGATTTTGTCGGCGGTAGTACTTCTTCTCAAATTCTCCTTTGAATTCCTCCTAGGTGAACTGGTGTCCATCTGGCATCTCCTGTGCTACCTTTGTCCACCAATGTCGAGCTTGTCTGGATAAGTGATGGCTCGCTAGCATGGCTCGATAGCGCATGGGGCACTAGACATACTCCAAGTCTCGGGTCATGCATGTCAGCCACTCCTCTGCAGCATCAGGATTCAGCGATCCCTCAAACCGTGGAGTGTTCATGGACCGTAGCTCACGAACAATTGGCAGGTAGTCCCTTGCCACAGCTAGTGCAGGTGGCGGTGGAGGTAGGTCATCCTCCCTTGGCTCTGGGCCTCGCGTTGGGGGTGGCGGTGGAAGATGTGCCGACAAGGTCTGCATCATGGTCTCCTGAAATGCACATAATTCATTCCACTTATCCTCCTGAAATTCCCTAAACTCAGCAGTTTGGGGAGCACGGTTGGGGACGTTGTAGTCTCTCTTCGTAGATTGAGTACGTCGTGGCACCATTTCACTGCACCACATTTAAGTAGCATTAGCGGCTGACAACAGACAACGCATCATTAAGTACAGTTCTTTGCAAACGGTTTTTCCTTTGGACATGGTTTTTGAAAACATTTTTCTTGTAAAAACCTTAAGGTAGGGAGTCGTTCTTTCCCATGGAAGGAACGTTGCTCTGATACCAAAAGTTGTGACACCGGTATTCCGCTTTCCGTACCTTTCCCGACACTTGCACCCGCCCCCATCCTTCTTTTGATGATAACATGATTATTCCATTAATTATTTATCTCCTAAAATAACTAAATATTCGGTCAAGGTTTCGGGGTATTACAGTGACCAAGCCTGAAATGCCAAGCAAACACCATCGATTTGACACTGGAAAATGCGGAAATAGAGGACAAGGAAGGAGGCGAAAGAGTTAGCCACTCGTACACACCATTACGGAGTTATTCTTGGGCTAGGATTGCCCCCTTTATTCGATCATTAACCTGAAAAGATTGGAAAAAATTCAACAGATACATCATTAGAGCGACACAGTTGATGAATGAAAACATGGTTTCTGTGAATTAAAGGAACAAGAAAAACATTATGGAGATAAAGAGGTCGAGAAGAGGTAGGAATGTGAGTGATACCCAAGTGTGTAATTGCGAAGCTAGAGTCGTCCCCGGCAACAACTTCGTCGATGCCCGAATAAGGAGAGTGCATCGAGAGATTATCGAAATCACCAATGATGTGGTGAGATGTGATCAAAGAAGGCGGTAGAAGCGAGCGTTGTGGCCTTGAGTGCCATAGAGCTGCATTTATCAAGATAGAGACAACCCGATGAAAAGAGAGAACCACGAGATTCATATGGAGGGCGAGAGCTAACGCGCCAGGGAAGCGAGGCTTGTAATTGGCAACATTTATCATGACAGGAAAATCTGAAGTAACAGATTGTGCGGCAGAGATGTCGGCTTCATGATTTAACAGCTTCTCGTGAAGCTCAATGAAGGACATGGGTGAGTCTTTAGCGCGGACAACATCTTGTAAGGTTTAAAATCATCCCCCAGACCAGCAAGGATGAAATCGAGTAGATCTTCATGGTCCAAAGACTTGCCGAGAAGAGAAAGCTCATCCGCTTTCACATCGAAGCAAAGTGAAATGAATATATTCATCAATGCTTTTGGTGCCTTTGGTGAAGCGACGTAGTTAATCGTTAATCTGTTTGATATGTCTGCAACTTGATCGACCGTATGTAGTGGCAAGAGTTTGCCAAGCATCACCGGAGAAATTCAGCAGATGCGATCAGTGTCTGACATGAAGGAGAGATCCAGCCGAGAAAAGCATAAAATACTAGGCGGTCTTGGCGGAAGCAAGGACTATACTTGGGGATTTGACCACATTGTTGATAGAGAGAGTGCACGATTGATTGTTTGTGGGATCTAAAAAGCTGTCTAGGTTGTATCCCCGTAGAAGTGCTTAGATTTGCACGGTTCAGGTGATGTAGTTCATGGCTGTGAGCTTAAAAACATTGGAGACATTGATATTGAAAAGAAGATTGACAATACTGTTGGAATCATAAGGAAAAACAGTGTCGTTCGCAATGTCAGAGGTGATGGAAAATGAGTTTTCAACGACCGTGATCGAAGTGAAAAAGAAGAACAAGGAAGGTGACGTTAGGGTTTGGAAGAAAAACGTCGATTAGATGATTTCGAACTCTGATACCATATAAACCAATGATAAATAATATTTTTGTTATAAGCCACACATATATACTACTCCTAAAAATATTCTACCAAATGATAATGATGATAAATAATAAAATTTTAGTCAAATGCGTTATAAATTACCAAGTCTTGAACACATTTTTCTAACTAACCAAAAACTAGGAACAAATTAATGATCAATATTCTTTGACATTTTGTTTTCTAATTTTATAACCTATATGTATTCTACGTAAATTATTGGAAATATTTATATTAACTGTCTTTTGTTCAAAAAAGATTTCAATACATTTTTTCTATTTGTTTTCTCAAAATTAACCAATGTTAATCTTTTTCCTATTGTCCAAAAAAAAGAGACAATAGGAAAAAGATATATATCGAAATAAGAAGAGATAATGATAAAAACGACGAGAGATATATCAAACAAATTTCTATATTTGGCGTTGACATTATAATGGTGTTTTGATGATAACAATGTCGACACTCTTATGGCAACAATGTCATTGAGAGGTACGTTCAGTTCAAATGCATTGGAGCTTAAGTAATATCGAGGAGAGATACGCATACATACAATACAGAGCCTATAGTTAAAAATGAATAGGGAAAATCTCAAAAAAAAAATATTAAACTTTTAAATTTTGACCAAAAAAAATATTGAATTTTATTTTTTATCAAAAAATATTAAATTTTTTAAATGAATCTTAAAAAACACTGAACTTTTTAATTGATTAAAAAACATAAAAACTTTTGTGCGATTATAAAAAAACACTGAACTTTTTTAGTGATGCAAAAAAATACATGAACTTTTTTCGATTATAAAAAAAACTAAGTAAAATAATGTGACGTGTTTACATCTCCTTGTGTCACGTCAGTCATTTTGTTTATTTTGACAATCGTAAAAGAGTTAAGTGTTTGTTTTGTCAAACTTAAAAAGTTTAATATTTATTTGATAAAATAAAAGTTTAGTTTTTTTTTTGTTAAAAATTTAAAAGTTCAGTGTTTTTTTTTTTGGGATTTTTCCATAAATGTAAAGATGTTGAATTATATTTATGAGACATGATAGGATATTTATTTAAAAAAATGCAAGAGTTTTTTTAAAATAAAATCCAAATCATAACCCCTATTTTGTTATATTTTACAAAGTCTTTAACTTAAATGTAAAAAAACATTACGAGAACAAGAAATAAAGGATGTAAACTTTGCCTTGGGCCACTTATCTATTTTGATGTATCGAGTCAATCATGATCAGATTGGATATTGGTTTTAGAGTTGGGAAAAAAAACCCAAATTTTGGTATCCGACCTTATCCGCAGATTGAATATTCGAAATTTTGAATACTCGAAACAATGAGATATGAGATCCAATAATAATATTAGAATACTCAAACTTTCATATTCGGGTTCGGATAATTAATATTGTTTTACTGATATCCTAGATACCCGAACAATACAAAATTATCTTTTAAATTTTAGGATTTATATTAAATTTTATTTTATGTTACTTGATATTAATGATTATATAACTTTATGTCTTGATGGAGTCAAAAACTAGTAAGATCATTGAGTTTGGTCTTAGTGTCCGAAGATCTCTCTTACTAGAAGGGATTGAGGACTAAAGAATAGACGAGTAGGTATGAAGCAAAACAGAAAACAAAGAGATATGAAATATACCTTTCACATGTTCCATCTTCAGTTTCAGACCCGCTCTAACTTTTAGTAACTACAATAACGAAAATATGGATGGAGTGTACTCGTATGGATCAAGGAAATAATGTCGACCGAACGACATGTAAGAAAATAGAGAATATAGTTTGCCTTGTTCCATGTTGTAAAATCTCAGAAGAAATTTTAAATCTTTCGTTATGCATCATAGAATAATCTCGTCCATCGCTCAATTAATATCTTTAGACAATCCAAAATCACTTATGTCTATTGAGAACCATTTACTCTAAGTTATAATAAAGTTCTTGTTCTTACTTTCCCATACAACCCAAACAACTGTCTAGATAGACTATGCCATCCCTGTTGATCTTGAATATGCAGAGATGGTCGCGAATAACAAAAACTTAATTCATCAATGCTCGGTTGGGACATCCGGTCTATAGGATATGCTCATTTTGTCATCTTCGAGACAAAATCTCAGGATTAGAGTTTTTTTTACTGTTTCTCTCGACATCATCCTAATACAGCCATAAAATATTCACACCTACCAAATAGGGGGGTCAATTTACCCCCAAAACCCGGTCTGCGTCCATCCGAAAAATGTCAGACTTCGGGCTTTAAGTTTTTTGCCCAAAAAAATCGAGCTTTCG
This sequence comes from Tarenaya hassleriana, assembly GCF_000463585.1. Taxonomy (NCBI): domain Eukaryota; kingdom Viridiplantae; phylum Streptophyta; class Magnoliopsida; order Brassicales; family Cleomaceae; genus Tarenaya; species Tarenaya hassleriana. Next base: position 301,373 of record NW_010966092.1, on the reverse strand, counting down.
AAGAGGAATCAATTCAGGCTTCGGACCAGATTCGGGTTGGCCCCAAAACCCGATATTTAAAAAAAATAATTTTTAAAAAATAATTACAAAGCTATTTAGCCGGTCGATCCGAGTCCTAAACTTATAGGGTCAAACTTGGTTATGTAAACCTAAAAAAATCGAGCAGGTCCGAGTCCGAGTCCAAAACTTTCGGGCTAAGTGCGGGCTCAAGCTAGATCAGGCCGACACTCCTACCACCAAATATCCTCCATCGCTAACATAATCACTTATATGAGAATTATTAAAATCAATCATCTTATGCTGACCGATGCGAAGGGACAAAATTTGGACTCGAATTGTTCTGTTTGTTGGTTTCAGGAGTATTATCTTATAGTCCTTTTTAGTCTCACAATAGCCAAACCCAAGTGTATCGAAAGAATTAACCTGAAACGTGGAAGTAATCTCTCTTCATTATCTGGTTGATGGATTACACATCACTATGATACCACTATCATAACCAAAGACAAAAGTGTCCATCGCAGTGAAACATCTCCTCTAGATGAACATCTCTTTTGTTATGTATTAGGCTCTCCTCTCTATTGAAATCATAATCGTTCACAGAACAATGACTTCCATCGTTTATAGATGTAAAGAGACAAGTCTTTGCATAGAATTCTAATGGTAACTCGTCCATCACATCGAATGGATGACTAGCATACTTCAATTTCTTAGCAACCATTATCACGTTTAAGATTAAAACTCGTATAAAACGAGTGCAAAAAAAATAGATTTGTTGTGAAAATTATAAAGTATAGTTATGAAAGCAGTTAACAAAACAAATTTATTAAGTTACAGTTTTTGTGTCCATAAAACTATGTTTTAATGGTTATAAAAGTTGTTATAGATCAGTTTTATAATCCTATTCAGAAAAAAATAAATATTATATATATGGTGTTACCGTGTTCAATAGTGTTTTATAACGTAATAAATAAAAGGGTATTATTAAATGTTGTAGAAAGTGTGTATGAAGTATTGAAGATGAAGATAGAAAAACTCGTGCAAAACAAGTTTGAATTCACTTACACGGATAATTTTAAAAGTATTATCGAGGTCTACACCCGTATCCATTAACGTTCCATTCCACGCTTATGGATTTTTGCGTGGGGAATTTTTTTTTTTTAGGTGGGTAGATATGAAGCAAAACAAGAAACAAAGAGAGATGAAACATACTTTTGGCATGTTCTAATTTCAGTTTTAGTCCCGCTCTTACTGTCAGTGACTATAATAATGGAAACATGAAGGGACTGTACTCGTATGGACCAAGGAAGTAAAGCCGACCGAACAACATGTAGTGTTGCAGCCTCGTGATGCTCTTTGTTTTGATATTGTAAGCAAAAAGAGAATATGTTTTATCTCATTCTATGTCGTAGAATCTCACAAAAATGTCTGAATCTTTCATTATGCATCCTAGAATAAGCCCTCAATCGCTCAAATATATCTAAACAATCCAAATCTTGAAGATGAAGATAAAAAAAAACCGTGCAAAACGAGTGTAAAAAGAAAGTTTAAGTAAAATACAGTTGTAGAAATAATTATCAATTCAATTATTAATTTTTAGGGTAAACTATAAAAACATCAACTATATTATTTACAAAAAAACATGTGTACTTTGAATTTGTTATAAAGCTCATCAATTATTAATTTTAAGCAACACAAACTATTAATGATAAATATATATTTGATAATAGTAAAACTACTAAAATAAATAAATAAAAAGTTTGAATTCACCTAATCATGGACAATTTTAAAAGTATCATCAATGGTCTATCTCCCGTATTCATTGATATATCATTCTACACCTATGAATTCGCGTTGGAAAAACTTTTTTTCTCTTCATAGTCTCTCTATAACCAATAAATAATAGTACATGCAAACTTGTTTTATCTATTTCATGATAAATACATTAGTAAAAATAAGCATCTTACATGTCTATTCCACAAACATTTATAAAATAATAAATAATATCTTTGTATGACCTCTTTAAGGTTGTCAAATGTATCATTTATATTCATACAACTATAGTTACTAGACCACGATTCAAAAAAGTCAGAGTCGACATCATCTTTTACTTGAAATAAGTGTGATACTATGTATTATGTATATTGTTGCATATTCAAAACGACCAAAACTCTTCTGCAAGAGAAACTTATTTGGGACAAATGTTTTGTGTTTCTTCACGAACCATAGTTCACAGAACAATAACTTCCATCATTTAAAGACACTAGGAGACAAGTTATTGCATTGAACTATCACCAGTATCTCATCCATCACATCGAATAGATGACCAATTCTCATGTTTGAGATGGCAACTCGTGTAAAACGGGTGCACAAAAAGTTTTAGATTTGTTGTAGGAATTAGAAAGTATAATCATGAAAATAACTATCAAAACAATTTCCATTGAGTTGCATATTTTTTTCTCATAAAAGTATGTATTAATGGTTATAAAAGTTATTATAGACCCGTTTTTATAATCTTGTTCAGAAAAAAAAATAATATTTGGTATGTTTTGTTGATGTATGTATGAGTGTTTTAATATAATAAATAAAATGATAATTGAATATTGTAGAAAGTGTATGAAGTTTTGAAGATGAAGATAAAGAAGCCCGTCCATAATAATCCAAAAAAAAAATCAGAGTTGATGTAAAAGTTGTAAATTGCAGTTGTAGAAATAGTTATCCATTGGTTATTAATTTTAAAGATAAATTAAAAAAATTAATTATCGTATTTAAACAAAAAGAAAACATTTGTACTTTGAATTTGTTATAAAAACTTATCAATTATTAATTTTCAATAAAACAATACATAAAATATCTAGTTTATACAAAAATAATATTTCACTTTAAATTTGTAATAAAAATTATTTACTATTAATTCTAATAAAAACTATCAAATATTTAAATTACTCAAAACAAATTATGTTAAATTTATTATAACAATATAAACATTTTGAACAGAAAAACATATATATATAACATATATAATTAAATTTTATTATGTTTAAAATTAAGTATATATTATTGATTGCAAATATTATTTTTAAAATCTTGTCATATATTAATATTTGAGATATTGTAAAATATTAATTTCATTTTTTTTATAAAACAATGTAATAATTAAAATATTATATTTTCTAAACTATATAAACATATAGTGTTTTTTATATATAAACGTATAAACTGATGAAATTTTATATCTAAAATAGAAGTTTTTTAATAAGTTAGATATTTGATATTTTTTCCAAACTTATAGATCTTTATAACAAATTTAATAAAATATTTTTTAGAGTAATTTAGATAGTTAATGAATTTTATTAAAACTAATAGTTGATTATTTTTTTAATAACACATTTAAAATGAAAGGTTGTTTTTGGATAAATTATATGGTTGATGAGTTTTTTTAAATTTAATAATTGATAAGTTTTTATAAAAAGTTTAAAATATAAGATTTTTTTTTTATAAATAAGATAGTTGTATTTTTTTTAGAACCACAAAATATAAAGCATGTAGATAGATATATTGCTGATATAGAGAATAAGTGACACACAATACCTTCATATCAAATTATGTAAAGTTTAAAAAAACTGAAAGCCTAAAATCTCAGATAGTTCGACCGATGATCACAAGATAGTTCTGTTCACTTCCTCTTCCGTGGGTCGGGCCGAAATCATCTCATTAAAGAGTGGATCAAGGGCCACTGATTCCCCACCGTTTGATTTGTTGGTTTAGTGCTCTATGATATACTGTTATGCGAGCTTTATTATGATATATTTGATGTATTGACACGTTCTATGGTTTTATGGATGAGTGTTTGATTCATTACATATTGGTGCATGCTTGAATATGTTATGAAATCCATGTATTGTTATGAACAATACTAAACTCCATAGTCATATATCATTGTGGGAATAATGATATACTAAGACTAGTATGATGTGTGATTGATATTCATATAGATGATCATAGGTATTGGATACGATCACAATCATAGGTATTCGTTGGAGAACGGAATACTGGAATGATCCGCATGAGATTGTCACATGGACTAGCGTCATGACTTGAATCTCATATGGCGGTCCCATGATTGGATTCTAAGACCTGAGATATCTACGGAATCCAACATGAGGAGTTGCGTGCTTTGAATATGTCAAACGCCCTGCGTAACAAGAGGACTATAAAGGCGTGTATCAGGTACGAAACGAATCATGTGCTGGATTGTAGATAGTCAAGATGAGATTTGTACCTCTCGTAAAAGAGGGAGATATCGATGGGCCCCTCGTATGAGCGAGACTGTAGAAATGTGTGGCCGCACTATAGACGAACGTCGTCTATTTCAGACAGTCGAACTCAGTGAACGAGAAAGCAGTCGAATCAGATAAGGTGGCTTGTCCATGCCTTATGTTCGACATATGATATCGTGATACAAAAGGATCATCAAGCGGAATCATCGCTGGCGTTCGTAAGATCACGAACAAACTCTATTCGAGATAGGTAGTCATAGTGTCTTGCTAGAGACCGCCTATGACTTGTATATCCGGAATAGAGATTTCGAGTTATACTGCTATATCGAATGAGCCTACAGGATCAGACACACAGGGAAGGACAAATGCACGAGAGAAAACGACGAAGAACCAAGTCAGAAGGGTCCAGACCGGACAGACTAGAACGTTCAGACCGGATGTTCCAGACGCGTGGTCCGTCCGTTCAGTAGACTGGAACGGACGGTCCACGGTAAGATGCAGACCGAACGTTCAGACCGGATGTCAAGACCGCATTCCTTAACGGGAATTTTCTCGAGGATGTGTACATGACATAACCCGAGGGTTTTGTCGATCCTAAGAGTCCGAGGAAGGTGTGCAAGCTTCAAAGATCCATTTATGGACTGAAGCAAGCTTCGAGGAGCTGGAATCTTCAATTTGACGAGGCAGTCAAAACGTTTGGCTTTCTGCAAAACGAAGATGAGCCATGTGTTTACAAGAAGGTCAGTGGGAGCGCAATAGTCTTCCTTGTACTTTATATGGATGATATATTGCTCATCGAAAATGAATTCCTACCTTGCAAGGAGTAAAATTCTGGCTAGGATCGGTCTTTTCGATGAAGGACTTAGGAGAAGCCGCCTATATTCTAGGAATCAAGACCTATAGAGATAGATCGAGAAAGCTTCTTGGTCTAAGTCAGAGTACATACATTGACAAGGTCTTGAATCTGTTCAAGATGCAAGATTCCAAGAGGGGTGCCTTGCCAATGGGACATGACGTGGCTCTTAGCAAGACTCAATGTCCAAATACACAGGATGAGTAAGAGCGCATGAGTAGGATTCCATATGCCTCGGCAATTGGATCCATCATGTACGCCATGTTGTGTACTCGTCCGGATGTATCATATGCATTGAGTATGACTAGTAGATATCAGTCTACACCAGGTGAGGCTCACTGGATTGCGGTCAAGAACATCCTTAAGTACTTGAGAATGATTAAGGATTTGTTCTTGGTGTATGGCGGATTGGAAGACGAACTCGCTATAAGGGGTTATACCGATGCTAGTTTCCAGACCGACATAGATGACTTCAGATCTTTTCTGCCTGAACGGTGGAGCTATTAATTGGAAGAGTTCCAAACAGTCAATCGTTACAGATTCGACTACAGAAGCCGAGTATATAGCTGCATCGGATGCAGCTAAGGAAGCTGTTTGGATCAGGAAATTCGTGGGAGACCTGGACGTCATTCCTAGCATTGCAGATCCCATTGAGTTGTACTGTGATAACAATGGTGCGATCGTACAAGCTAAGGAACCCCGGTCACACGAGAGATCCAAACACATACTCAGACGATTTCACTTGATCAGAGAAATCATCGACAGAAGAGACGTGAAGATAAGAAGAGTGTCGACAAATGATAATATTGCCGACCTGTTGACGAAGCCTCTCACTTCGTCAAAACATGATGGTCATGTTAGGGGTATGGGGATTAGATGCTTGTAGGATAGATCATAGAGTATAGTGGGAGATTGTTGGTTGTGATGCTCTAGGATGATCCGTGATATGACACTTTGACTTTGTATTGATTCATTGGTTCATGAATGCATTACTCTTCCCGTTATATGATTGCCATGTTTGTTATATTTCGGTATCCTTGAATCATTAGAGAATGATAACAAACTTCCTGGTCAGTTATCATTGTGGGAACAATGATGAATTAAGACTAGCATGAGGTGTGTTGATGCATTGGATGCATATCACAATCATGGGTACTCGTTGTGAACGAGTGACTGGATGACCCGCATGAGATTGTCACATGGACAGAGTCATGACTTGAATCTCATACAGCGGTTCGTTCTTGGATCCTCAGACCTGAGATGTCTAGAGTATCTGATATGAGGAGTGGCGTGTCTTGACTGCGTCAAACGTCGTCTTTAACCGGATGATTATAACGGCGTTGATCAGATACGTTCATGAATCATATGGAGATAGTAGATATGCAATATGGGACTTGTCACCTCCTTAACAGGAGAGATGTCGCTGGGCCCCTCGTGGAAATCGGACTGTGAAAATACGTGGTCACGCTATAGATGAAGGTACATCTATTTTATCAGTCGATTTGCCTAGACGAGTAAGCGGTTGAACTTGAAGGGTGACACATACCATGCCCTTGTTCAACATATGATATCGTGAGACAAAGGATCAGAACTCGAGTT
>NW_010966092.1:233833-294334 GCF_000463585.1 Tarenaya hassleriana | reverse complement strand
TCGAGTCAGTATTTGACTCGGATCGAGTCAGTTCCATGCGAGTCGAAGCCCATAAAGTGTTTTGGGCTTCGCTGATGTTTTGACTCGGACCGAGTCAAAGTTTTGACTCGGACAGAGTCAACTCTAAATGGACCGAGTCAAAACTTGATGATGGGCTTGGGCTGATTCGTTCTGACTCGACCGAGTCAAAGTTTTGACTCAGACCGAGTCAAATCTCGGAAAAGTGGGTTTCAGACTTAATATAAGGATTATGGGACGCCGTCCTAACTAAGAGAGAGTTATTCTGAACTCCTAGACAGATCTAGAATACAAGAGAAATCGTTCTTTTGAGGTTCTAGTTCCCGGGATTCGATCCCAAGTGTCGGAAACCCTATTCAATTCACAGATCCTAGCAGATCAGTTCCAAAAGTGTTTGGAATCCTTCCCGTCGGTGTGGATACGTGTAGAGGAGCTGTACTTTCAGCTCTTGGTGATTAAAACAGACCCTGGATCGATTACTACTTTCAGATCTTCAGGAAAGAGGTAAGTATTCGATTCCTACGGTGATATACACGATATGTTCGGGTTTTGTGAGTTTGGTTGCGTGTAATGTTTGACTAGGTTAGATTATGCTTCTGCTGCATGAAACCTAGTAAACCAAACCCTAGATCGATATGATCGCATGCTAGAAACCCGTAGCGACGAAAACCCAACATCATACGTGTATATATGTCTTGTAAATTACATAATGCAAGATACAGAAAACCATTTTCCCAAATCTGTCGTTCAATTAATAGATTATATGATGAATTAAATTCAATATTTTTATTTTTGAAAATTTTGGGAAATATAATATATATTAAAACTATAAGTATTTTACCTGAAAATATTCAAATAAAATATTACAGTTTAATATTTATGTTTTGGAAGTTTCGTTAAAGATATAATATATTGTTTTTAACATTATTAATATTTTATCTAAAATAATTCCGATGAAAATTTGATAATATATCAAACGTTCGTTTATTTATGTATACTTTAAATATTATGAATTTATATTTACATGGGAACAAAATTATGTATTTTTTTAAATGTGATATTTTTCAACATCTTGTTTCATGTATGTAGTATATATATAACCAAACCAAATATTAGTATTTTAATTCTTGTTTATCATATTCTTCGAAATATAAATCGACTCATCTTTTGACAAAAATGAAACCTTGCACGGCTTTCTTTGTTCACTTAAATTAGATCTTAAATCTAAATAAAATATCAAGGAAAAGTAGGGGAAAACCCTTTATTATTGTTTTGCCCGACAATTATGGAGCCACCCGAAAAAAAGGTACAAATATTCAATATTTTTTACGCTTCAACTTTTTAAGTACACAAAATAAAAACGTAACAAAATATTTATGATGTATTTTTTTAAAAAAATTGAGTTTATTTTGGTTATAAATATGATTTTGAATATATATATATATAAGTATATTTAAAAAATTGATAAAAAATAATTAAAAATATAAGGATTTGGGTACCCGTTGATACCCGGTAATTATCTTACGAGTTTTAAAATTCGGATACCCAATTTTACAGGTACGAATTAGGGTCATAAAATTAATAACTCGAGATATTTGGATTCGGATACTCGTGGATATCCATTAATTATCTTAATGGTTTTAAATTTGGGATACCCATTTTACGGGTACGAGTTAGGATAATAAAATCAATAACTCAGGATATTCGGATCTGCAGCCTCCCCTAATTGGTTCCTCATATAATTTTTGGATTTTGTACAAAAATAAAAAAGGATAAATCCGATAAAATTTCTCAAACTATCCAAAATTATAAAACCAACTCTTTTACCTTGACGTTTAGCCTCGTTAACTAACATCTTGTATAATCATTTAAGATTTACACGTCAACAATTCTTTTTAAAAAGAAAAATTTTAAAAATTATACAAACATTCATATACATATATGTATGGATTTAACTTGCCGGAGAAGTTTCTCGACTATGAATAAGAAATTAAGTCTCTTCAATATCAGACAAAATCTCTTCCAATCTTCATCGCGTTATTCATAAGTCTGATTTCCCATATTGGACGTGTTATGTTGTTCAAGCATATGTTTACTCTTTTATTTATGAGTTCGAATCCGACCCAGACCCGTCCATGTCCATGTCCATGTCCATGCCCAGGTTCCAAAATTTACGAGTTCGAATCATATCTAGACATACATTTGCATGAACGAATTCTTCTGGGAAAACCCAAAAAAAAAAAAAGCATATATAAATCTCAGGAACAAGAAGCTTTAATACCTGAGGGAAGTGGCAGAAACATCTTAGATGGTGATGCCCAGTGACTTCTTGAACCTCTCCACTTCTAAAAAGACCGCCGAGTAAGGAAGAAACTCGGAGAAGTGATCTCCGCTCAGGTGGTTAATGGCGACCGCAAGTTTCGAAATCTCTAGGGTTTCTTCGTTTGTCAGCCGTCGGATGAGCCTTGCCGGGTTTCCTCCCCACAGTTCACCCGACGGTATTCTTCTGCCCGGCGGCACCACAGAGCCTGCCTCCAGTATCGAGCGGCTCTCCACCAGTGAACCTTCCATTATGATTGAGCGCTGCCCGACGACGCACTCTGGCTCGATCGTGCATGATCTCAGGAGACTGTATGCTCCCACTGTCACGTACCTATCAATCAATGCCTCCGCGGGTAATCCTGAAACGAATGGAGGAAAGTTACACCTGGAATCGGTTTCTTATGGCATCATATGAGAATGGCGTGTGAGTAGGGCTGGGTAATATAAAAAACACCCCAATTTGCTAGTATATGAGATGAATCAGACATAAAGTATAGTAGGAATAGAACGAACTCTAATCATCAATCACCCTCTGCAGAAAACCTATAAGCTATATCCAAGATATATAACTACAGTCTCTGCGAATATCAAAGAGTGCTCCACCCCGGATTGGATTCGAACCTCCACCCTGACAAATCACATAATATCAAAAAAAAAACCGACACAATCTTTATGGAAGGGGAAAATGACGAAAACGAAGGTTCAAAGTAATCTGAGACAAGTTTCTTGCTTCCTGAAGAAATTTACATTATCTGCATCCTCTTCTATCTAAGCTCAACAGAGCACAGGAGATCAACAGCCATATGCTCAAGTGCTCCCTGTCTGAACAACCATTGTTCATGAGTTCAAACTCAGTAGACTAATGAAACCTATTTTTTTGGACAACCAATTCGATTAATCATGCTTTTAATCCTTCGGAAACAGTAAATGTTATTATAAACACGAGTTTCCGAAATAATTTCCAGGGACGATCATGTTGAAATTTTTTTAATATATATTATATTTCCCAAAAATTTCAAAAATATAAATATTGAATTATAATTAATCATATAACCTATTAATGACAACGCAATATGGATTAAAACGGTCCACATGACCAACACAGTTTCAATCGTCGATGAAATAAAAATGGTTGTAAGCCGAGGAATACGACTACAAGAAACCGTAAGGCGAGACGAGTGATTCCTTGTACGGATACGGATACGGAAACGGGCCACATTCGACACGGTAATCCATATCGAACTTTGTGAAAACGTTTTCTCTGACGTCGAATGCAGACAGCCTTACCACTTTCGGCTTCCACTCATCCCGATCATATACTTTGACAAGCACCTCCATGGCCTTTGCATCGCACTCCACAATGTATTGCTCGAAAAACCAACTTCGTCTCGACAATTTGAGATCATCTATTGTCACCGTGAATAAGTTGCTCCAAGACTCCACTCTACTCTCACCTTTATCAAACTGTCCACCCCAAACGCTGATCTCGTTTGCCCTCGTATGGGCCGGTTTGTTCGCCACACAGATGTATCTTCCTATCGCCATTAGAGGACCGTACACAACCCGACCATCAGCGGAAGGGCACGAGAAGCATTTGAACGTCTCCGACACGACATCAAAGCTCATTATTAAGTTGTCACACTCTGTGCGATGCCAAACCAGCCAGAACATATGATCTCCTAACGAAACTCCTACCTCAGAGTCGCCACGGTCTTGGAAATCATACGGTGGGGAATCAATGGCCCTTGACCCACTCCTTAACGAGATGATTTCGGCCCGACCCACGGAAGAGGAAGTGAACAGAACTATCTTGTGATCATCGGTCGAATGATCGTAACCGAAACCGATGTTTTCTAAACCCTTTCTCTCAGCCGTCGTAGGCAGTATATCTCTTAGTTCCCTGAGTGCGGGATTCCAAATGGCCAGAGACTTGTCTGTGAAACGAAGACAGATGAGTCCGTTGCTGTAAAGAACTGACTTCACACGCTTCTCAAGTAGTATCTTGGTTCTATTACCAAGGCGACTGTAAGAAGTGGCTAAATGATAATCCCCGTGCGAAATAAACTTCTGTCGGGAACATGCCAAGTGTTTTTTGATGAATTGCTTGTCTTCGATCAATGATTTCCATCGTTTGCATACGCATCTGAACCTTAATAAATCCTTCGCCGGCACTCGTGCCAAAATTTCTTCGACCAATTCGGAGGGGACTTCGTTCATCGTCAGTTTTAGACTCTTCCTCCTGGTTGTGATGTCATGTAATTGTTAAATTCATAATCAATATAAAACATGTATGAATAAGATCTTACCTGAATACACAGAAGAATCTTCCTAGGGTTTGTTTTGTCTCTCTGATTTGCTTCTAGCTTTAGAAGAAAAGGTTTTTTTACTATAGAGTTTTGGGAACCCTAATTTATAGTTAAATACGGATTTAATAGAAAAACCTATTCCAAAAATTTAGGGTTTCCATTTTTTTAATGTCAACCTCGGCCCATTAGGTAATTGGACTACCATGTGGGAAATTGATCCGATTTAATGGACTGTCTCAATAAATAAATCGAGCCCACGAGACAGCCAATTAGGTAAGAAGCATATTTCAATGTATTATTTGGATGATATAAATTATGTAATCCACCACCACATGAAACAAACCCTAAATCCCGGATAGCCTTATTCTTATTAATGTCATATAGCCGTATCAGCATTTCTCCGGCGAAAGTTAGGGATTTTCCCTCCAAATTTCTCTTCGCATTCCTTGCGCTGTTTTTTTAAGGTATTTTTTGAGAGGCTATTTAGTTAATTTAATGGGTCATAGGCCCATTACATTTTGGGTCTAATTGAAAGCCTTTTTTAAACAGCACGGTCCGAGATTTCTTATTGGGACTAATGCTCAATAAACCGAACGGTTTTTCCAAACCGGATCGGTTCAGAATCAAACCATTTGAAATTGGAAATTCTTGCTAATTTGTTCCGCAGATCGAGTTGGCAGCAATTTACCAGCCATATCGAATCCGGAACCGGAAGTAGCAAATAACATTCTAATCTCAATTGTCCACCTTACTTGTCCCACAAGAAACCCCTAAAACTGAATCTCTAAACTTCTTGAAAGCTCTGCAAATCAAGAAACCCTCAAAATGGTAGAGAAGTTCGAGCATGTGGTGACGAAGAACGACCCTATCTTCATCCCTCCGGCGAAGGAAACGACCAAAGGGGCTATACTACCTCTCGAATCTCAATTAGAACATTGCCATCTCGGTGAAAACATTCTACTACTTCCAATCGGATAGGAGATCGAACCGAGAATCCAGACATGTCATCAGAAAATCTCTGTCGGAAGTTCTTGTTCACAACTATTTGGGTGCGGGAAGGCTCGCGATAAGCCCGAGGGGCAAAATTGATGTGGATTGCACCGGTGAAGGAGGTCTTGTGGCGAAGCGAAGTCAAATATAATGGCATAGAGAAGATCAAAGGTGCTATTTGGGATTCTCCGGAATCTTGTTTATGAAGTCAAATATAGCGGCGGCGACGGTGATGGCGGTGGTTGTGATATACAACCCGGCGGAGAAGAGGGTGGAGAGGGTATACTGGTCGGTGACTGCGAGTGACGTCATGGGCTCGCACCCTGGTCACTACGTAGCCATGGTTGTCACGTCACCCACCTTGAGGAACGACAACGGTTCACCATTGAAGCATCTCGACAGACGAGGAGAGGAGGAGAGGTTTCAGTTTGTCTCGATAGATTTCTGATTTAGGGTTTCCAAACCCTAAATCCCTTTTTTTTTAAAAAAATCAGTTAAGCAGAAACCGATTCAAAATTTTTAACCGATTCCACTAATCCGATTTGGTGATGTGTCATGTTACATATCTCGTGACGTGACATATTTTATGATGTATTAAACCACATCATCAATCAGACAATGATTTGGCATAGTTAATCCTTTTTATGTGGGTAATTGGAAAAAATTTTCTTATTTTGTGGAGGGTAATTGAAATTTTTTTTTCCTATTTTGCGGAGGAAAATGAAAAAATTTGAAATCTAAGTGTGAAAAATTATCAAAATAAAAATTGATGTACTAATATTACATATTTGGTATAATTCGTGCGGGTTTATGCCCTTTTCCGTTAATTTAGAATTTTAGATTGAAAGCCCTGTTTTTTAAAGTAGATTTATTCATACCTAATAAAGTACAGGAGCGTCTGAATATTCCGAAACGAATCAAAATGTTAATCGTATTTTTTTTTAACTTCCATAAAAATGAATTACTGAAAAAACAAAAGTCAAAATGTTGACTTGATCCGGATTACGGGTCGGGCCGGGTATCATACCCGGTTCGGGTATATAAATCCCGCTGGATCGGTTTTCCTCACCCATCGCCTTATCTTTGTTGACTCTCTCTAAGGCGACAACCAGAAATTAAGGCCGACGAGAGGAACAGATAGCGAGATAGAGAGAGAGAGAGATTGGGACAATGGCGGCGACGCTTACAGGAGCAGGAACTGTGCTAGGATTTTCGCGTTCCTCCAAGGTCTCGACGAGAGCTTCTCCCTCCTCGTCGTCCCGGTGCAACCGGTGCTGCGTCAAAATGTCGGTCTCCTTGGAAGAGAAGAAGAAGAATTTCTCTCTTCAGAAGTCCAAAGAAGCTTTCGATGCCGCCAAGGTAGGGTTTTCGTTCTATTAGTCTGATTTTGTTTGGAAGCTGGGGATTCTTGTTCTGATAAATTGTATTTTCGTTCGATTTTGGGATGTATGTACTGGTGGGAACATTCTGTGATTTAATGTTTCGTATTGTCTTGAAAATGATGAAATTCTGTGAGATCGAATTTGAAAACCCAAGAAATTTGTTCTAGTTGCAACAATCCTGATTGTGAAGATTTGATATGTAAATATCTCGAAGACTTAAACTCGGTGATTTGGTATCCCCCATCCATGGTCGCAGTCTTAGGGATGTAATCTTTCCTAAAATCATCCTTGCTGATTATGAAATGCTTATGTTTCATCACCTTTTTTCCGAAAAGTAAATGTAATAGCTAGATAATGTAGTGAGTTACTCAAGAGGTAGGGTAGCTCCATCAACATTGAAAAATTTTCAGGTATTGTGATTTTCTCCGACTTTCAGTTGAATTATTGTTCTCCTTTGCTCATTATAGACGTCTGTTTTTTCATGTTAGATGTTATGACTTGCATGTTAGTGTGAGTGACTGGCTTGTACTGATCGTGGTTTGTGTTCAGAGATTCGAATTAGTGTTTTATTTTAATCCTGGTGCTGGAAATGGGTTGGCTTTGTGTAGAATTTGATGCCTGGAGGTGTAAACTCCCCTGTCCGTGCCTTCAAATCCGTCGGCGGACAGCCTATTTTGATTGATTCTGTGAAGGGCTCTCGGATGTGGGACATTGATGGAAATGAGTATATCGACTACGTTGGATCTTGGGGACCAGCCATAATTGGCCATGCTGATGATGAGGTTCTTCTTTCTGATTTTTTCTTTCTGCGTCTGGAAGGCTGAAGATAAAATATGGATTCTGAAACTTGTGTCTTCAAAATCCCACAAATTATGTGCGCCTTGAGAAGCAACCACCTGTTTATGATTTTAGGTACTGAACTCGTAGTTGGTTAACTGTATGGAGTGTAGGTTCTTGCAGCTCTGTCAGAGACAATGAAGAAAGGAACAAGCTTTGGTGCACCTTGTCTGTTAGAGAATGTTCTGGCGGAGATGGTGATATCAGCTGTCCCGAGCATTGAAATGGTTCGATTTGTCAACTCGGGTACTGAAGCATGTATGGGTGTTCTCCGGCTCGCTCGTGCATTCACTGGCAAAGAAAAGTTCATCAAGTTCGAGGGATGCTACCATGGCCATGCCAATGCTTTCCTTGTCAAAGCAGGCAGTGGGGTGGCCACCTTAGGCCTACCTGACTCGCCAGGTGTCCCTAAAGCAGCTACTTCGGATACATTGACAGCCCCATACAATGATATTTCGGCTGTTGAAAAGCTCTTTGAGGCTAATAAAGGCGAGATTGCTGCCATCATTCTAGAACCGGTTGTTGGTAACTCTGGCTTCATCCCTCCTAAACCCGAGTTCATCAATGGTCTGCGCCAGATCACCAAGGACAATGGTGCCCTTCTCATCTTTGATGAAGTCATGACGGGTTTTCGTTTGGCTTATGGTGGAGCTCAAGAATACTTCGGCATCACACCTGACCTGACAACTCTTGGGAAAATCATCGGTGGCGGTCTTCCTGTGGGAGCCTACGGTGGAAGACGGGATATTATGGAAATGGTAAGATGTGCTCTGCTTTATTAAAATGACATGAAAACGTCTTGAATTTATATGAATCTAGAGAAGAATCATTATCCTCAATAAAGTTTGGGACATGAGTATTTAATTTATGATATAACAAGTCAGTTTTTTTTTCATGTTCGTAGAAATTTTTCTACAATTGCTGTACTCAATTCTTTAGATCGTTCTACATATAACATAATCATTAATATAATTCCTGTTTTCTTACAGGTAGCACCTGCTGGACCGATGTATCAAGCCGGGACCCTGAGCGGAAACCCGCTGGCAATGACAGCTGGAATTTACACACTTAAGCGGCTGAGGCAACCGGGAACGTATGAATACTTAGACAAAATCACAAAGGAACTTATCCATGGAATCCTAGAAGCCGGGAAGAAAACAGGACACGCAATGTGTGGGGGATACATAAGCGGAATGTTCGGGTTCTTCTTCACGGAAGGACCTGTCCACAACTTCTCGGACGCGAAGAAGAGCGACACCGAGAAGTTTGGAAGGTTCTTCAGGGGAATGTTGGAAGAAGGCGTGTACTTTGCACCTTCTCAGTTCGAAGCTGGGTTCATGAGCTTGGCCCACACACCCGAAGACATCGAATTCACGATCTCGGCCGCCGAGAAGGTCCTCAGCCGGATCTAGAACCATGTGAGGCTTCTTGCTCTTGCTCTCTGCCCGAGTTTCTTTTGATCATGGCTGATGTGTTTTTTTTTTATGTTGCATGTTTGGATCAGATGAGAACCCTTGTGTAGGGAGTTCATATTTGTCCGTAGCCAGACATTTTTGTATGATATATATATGTGATTAATCTGTACTGTAATAGTTTTTGGGGATTTTTGACATTTGGTTTAATCGGAAAACAACGTATTTTTCATAGTTATACAGTTTTGTTTTGAGAAAGATTACATTGATATGATGTGTAATTATGGTAGATATCTCCGGTTTTGGGTGGTTTATTTTCTTTTCTTTAGATTTTTTCAATTTTGAAAAATTATAAATATTTTTTTTATATTGACTTTCCATTTAAATTGTTTGGATCTGGTTCAAATTCCAATTTTCTTTTGGGTCAATGGCCGAAAAATATTTTCATGATCTCAATTTAATACATTTTAAATTATTGATAAAAAAATTACTATTGTCAAATAATCGTCACATAAACAAATCATCGCTACATCATCGTCACGTAAAAATAAAATAAAAATTTTAAAATAATAAATAAATTGATAATAGTAAATACAAATAATAAAAAAATACACACATATATATATATATATCAATACAGAGTGGCGGACCTTAAAAAAATTATTAGTGGGACAAATGTTAATACATAATATCATTTTAAAAGAAAAAAATATAACAAAAAGAGAGAAGGGGGTCTAAATTTTTTTTAATGGGCATTTTATTGTTTGTTGCTAAAAATTCATAAAATTACAAGTAAATTAAGAATTTGGATGAGGACCTAGGACCCCACTCAAATATGAATGGGTCCACCCATGTCAATACATATATATACATATATATGCATATATACATATATATATATAAACATATATATATCAATACATATATAAATACACATATATATACATATACATACATACATATAAACACATACACATACATATATACATATATATATATGCATATATATATATACATATATACATATATAAATACATACACATATAAATATGCATATATATATATGCATACATATATATACATACTACATCTATATATATACACATATGTATATATGTGTATATATATGTATATGTATCCGTATATATGTATGTGTTTATATGTAGATGTGTGTATATATATGTATATATATGTATGTATATATATATGCATATATCTATATATATGTATATGTATATATATGTATGCGTATGTGTGTATATATAATATGTGTGTGCATTTTTGTATTTTTAAAAATTTTAATTTTATTAATTTATTATTATTAATTAATTTATTATTTATTAATTTTTAATTTTATTCTTACGATAATGTGGCGATGATTTAGAGAGAGGTTGAAAATTTTTATCGTCACGTAAGATTTTCGTTTGTCTATGTGACAATTATTTGACGGTAGGAGTTTTTGGACCAATAATTTAAAAGTATAGTATTTGTTTTTGGATAAGTCAATTGTACAAATGTTTTTTAGCTTAAAAAAAAAGAAGATATTAAACTGAGATCAGAAAAAAAAAGAAAGATACAGGTATTTCTCAATGATTACCCCTATTATAAATAATAATTGGAAGATGTACACATTGCAAATAATGATGCACATGCATATCTTTCTATATAATATCATTCGTACACTTTTGGTATGTTTACTATTCATTAATATATTATTTTAACTAATTAATATTGTATCTAATTCAAATGTTATTTGGTATCAACATTTTTTTTATAAACGGTATTTTTATCTTTAAATATTACATGTATTTTTGTTTTGAAGAAACTAAATATCAGTATCGTGTTCATACATCATATGGAAAACTCTCAATTTAACAATGTTTGATTTGCATATTTGGAGATCAATTTCCAAATGTATGTGTTTACATTGCATATAATTATGTTTTCATATAGACATCTCTAAAAATATAATATTATTCGTACAGTTTTGGTATATTTATTATTTATTAATATATTATTTTAGCAGATTAATATTATATCTTAATTCAAATGAAACTTTTTTTATTGTAATTCTTGTAGGACCTAAATTATGTTTTTAAACATCTTTTAATTTGTATGCTCATTATTCTATAAAAACCACGTATAAATGAAATTAGTTTTTAAATTAAAAAATATTACAATATTCGTACAATATAAAAGAGAAGTCACAAAACAAATTTAAATATTAGAAATATTTCAATTTAGTAATTTTTTATTTGCATATTTGGAGATCAATCTCCAAATGTATATGTTCACATACACATCTCTCTATATATAATATGATCTACAAATCAAATTATCCTCACACCATCAATCTCCAAACCAATTAGAGCAAATGGCTCCTGAATTCATTTTTCATCTATTTCTCATTTGCATGCTCATATCACAAACCCAAATCTACTATCTCTTCACATCCACTACCCAAAAGTTTCCATCGTAAGTGTCGTATTCGGATAGGAAGCTCCTCCAAAGTCTGATGACCACGGCCAAGGCCAGTCTTGTGGTAGCAAAGGATGGGTCCGACAACTACAAAGTGTGTCCGAGGCTGTATCGGCGGCAACGAAGTTCTCCACCGAAAATATATTCATCATACATATGAAAACCGGACTGTATAAGGAATACATCGATATAAGTGCCTCTATGAAAAACATGATGTTGGTCGGCGACGACGACAGATTCGATTCTATAATCATCATCGGCAATAAAAATCTTTTTGACCCATAAACTGACATCGCATATTATATATATATATATATATATATATATATATATATATAATATAAAAATATATTATATATATATCTACACACATATATATATATATAGCAAAGGATGGGTCCGACAACTACAAAGTGTGTCCGAGGCTGTATCGGCGGCAACGAAGTTCTCCACCGAAAATATATTCATCATACATATGAAAACCGGACTGTATAAGGAATACATCGATATAAGTGCCTCTATGAAAAACATGATGTTGGTCGGCGACGACGACAGATTCGATTCTATAATCATCATCGGCAATAAAAATCTTTTTGACCCATAAACTGACATCGCATATTATATATATATATATATATATATATATATATATATAAACTATAATAACATATTATATATATCTATCCACACCTATGTATATATATATATGTACATATGTTATTATAAATAATAATTGGAAGATGTACACATTGCAAATCACGATGCACATACATGTCTTTCTATATAATATCATTCGTACACTTTTGGTACGTTTACTATTTATTAATATATTATTTTAACTCCAACCTATCGGTGTTCTACGACATTTACGGAACCATCGATTTCATACTTGGGAGCGCATACGCTATCTTCCAAAGATGCAATATATATGTCTGACATCCCATGAACGACCAAAAGAATACAAACACCGCTCATTCCCGCAATGATCCTGACGAGAACACGAGAATCATCATCCACCATTCCACGATCACGACGACGGAGGATGGGACGACCATTGGTGAGTTTAAATATCTAAGAATAAAGTTGTTCATATATTTATACATACCTATGCATAAATATATATGTATATATATATATGTATTTTATGTATGTAAATATTATGTATATATAATATATTATAACCTAGTATATATATCTGTACACATCTATATATGTGTGTATATATGTGTAGATATGATATTATAAAGAAATAACCATCGGAAAACACCTGTATTTTTTTTCTGGTCTCAGTTTAATACCTATATTTTTTAGCTAAAAAACACCTATACAATTGGTTTATCCCAAAACAAATAATATATTTTTAAATTATCGGTCAAAAAATCTATATCGTCAAATAATCGTCACGTAGACAAAAGAGAATCCTACGAATACGTGATAATAAAAAATTTCAACCTCTCTCTAAATCACTAACACATCACCACCACATCAGAATAAAATTAAAAATTAATAAATAATAAATAAATTAATAATAATAAAATAATAATAATAAAATGATAAAATAAAAATTAAATAAAAATATAAAAAATATATGCACATACATATATATATATATACATATATACATATACGCATACATATATAAACGCATGTGTACACATATATATAGATATACGTACATATACAACACATACACATACATATATATACATACATATATATATATATACATAAATACATATATATATATACATATATATACACACATCTATATATAAACACATACATATATATACATACACACATATATAAATAAATATACATACATAAATACATATATATATATATATATTTATGTATTTATTTGTAGATGTATAGATATATGTGTATATATATATATTTATGTGTGTATGTATTTATATATGTATATGTTTATATGTATATATATATAATATATATGTATATATGTACGTGTATGTGTTTATATGTATATGTGTTTAACCGGTGAAATATTTAATAACAAATTGTATGTGTTTATATATGCACAAATTGACTTTTTAAATATTTAATAACGAACAAGTTGGAAAATTTTTAATAATTACACATTTGGTAATATATTTGTTTACTGAAAAGAAAAAGGGAGATAAATTATCGGGTAATATTATTTATAATTGTTCGTTAATTGGAAAATATACATATTACATTAAATTAAAAAGACGTAGAGAAATCTATTGCGGAAAATATATATCATCCGAGAATGTATATATTTCCGGGTAAGAATTCTCTGCTTCGCATACTTATAAACCCCAAAAAAAAGAGTACAAACAGAACATAAGGGTACAAGTACAAGTCAACAACGCATCGTCTCACTCTTATTTAGCGGACTGCTTGCCGTTTTTAACGTCCGATCCACCATCAATCTCAGCCGTTCGATTGTTGCAGTTACACGTGTTCCCTGGACGGACGACTGAGATTGCGGGCTCAGGAGAAGCTACTGTGCCCAGCTTCATCATATCGATGCTCACTTCGGGCAATTTAGCGGCCTCCACTTCTTTCTCAATCAAATCCGGCGTCCTTTTGCAGTATTTGTAAACCACGTAGAGGATCATTTGGAGTGCACCGAGAAGAAAACCAATCACATTTGGGAACTGCAAAAATATATATATATATATATATTAGAAAATTATGATAAATAAGCATACATTAGAGTGCTCAATAACAGGATAAGTGTTTTTTTAATTTATATACATATACCCATATATACATTATATATGTGTATATATAAATGCGTGTGTAGATGGGGTTGTAAAGGGAGCTTTATGGCAACACTTTGAGTGGCGTGTATATATGTAGGTTACGTTCAAATTATAAATTATCTGGTAGATAATAATATTATTATATATTATAAATATTAAACTCTTTTATAAAGGTGGAATCTTTAATGCTCCTTTAGCGTTTGTGGGATTATTTTTTATCGCAAACGACAGTACCAAACGAAAGGGGTTTGCTTTTTTTTTTTTTTTGATCCATATAATATAATACCATATCTCTTTTTCTATCTATGATTAGCCTCAGGTACATTGGTAACAAAAGCAGCCGCCACATCATGCAAATCTGTCTTTTCTTTATATTTCTGCAGTGATATGATAACGATGATGATGATGATGATGATGATGATATTAATGGTTCTCATACATGAACATGGTAGGCATATGTAGCATGTTATGTACTATATTATGAATTGAAGGATTTTTCGCATTTAATTTTTTCAAAGTTGTGCATGACTCAATGATGGTTATGGGTATTTATGTGAACTTGTTTACAATTGTATTTTTATTTTACGCACATAAACAAAAAATAAAAAAATAAAATAGAACGGGGAGAGAGGTGACTTACGGCAACGTAGAAGTCCTTTAGAGAAAGACCATAAAGAAACCAGACGACAGCACTGAGTGTAAGGGACAATGATAAGCTAAAGGGCATGAACTCTACACTTTTCGTCTTTATCACCACCCTCTGTATCCCGAAAAAACATATCAAATATCGATTATTTTATATATTCGAAACTTTTAATAACTTATATAATTAAAGACATACAATATAGAAACCTATACTTACGATAATACTCAAAGGTGCAGCGAAAACGCTGACCGAGAATCCGACACAGATTCCTCCTATGATCTTTGCGCGGGTCGACCCTTTTGCCAAGAATTGGCAGAGGAGGAGGATCAAGCAGAATCCTCCAAAGTTCATAAGCAGAAGCAACTTCAACGTAAACATCTGCATGTGCACCACATACAAATTGGATATTGATTTTGTATCTCATATATATATATATATATATATATATATATCAAAGGTGTATATATAACAGTTTTTGTCATTTTGTGTAAGCTATATTCAAGATCATAACGGGCACATACAACGGATATGTAACTCTAAGTACTTTCCATTACTAAACTTGAGATATATATATATATATATATATATATATATTTGATTTTTATGATATTCAAGATAAGAGATATATATATACACGTGCATATATAACGTGATCTTTCTTAAGGGTATGTGCGTATCCTATAATATGCATATGAACACGAATATATATAGTATACCCGAGCTTTCTTGTTGGCGAAGGCGATGAAGAGGGAGATGTAGATGGTCTCGATGAAGCAGCCGAAGGAGTTAATGGTGACGAGAAGGAAGACGTCGCTCTTCTGCGTAGCATAGTAAAGCCACAGCATCGCGCTGAAGAGCGCCACCACATACGGCAGCGAATGAAATCCTTCGGTCGACTTTTTCTTCCATATTCTATAGAAGGTCGTCCTAAAACATTTCGTAGAAAGGCAGATTGTTTAGACACATGTAATGAACTTGCGAATATATATATATATATGTAGGATACACATGCACTTTCATATGTATATCTCGTCGAGAATCAAAGAATATATATATATATATATGTATATAAGAGTAGATCGAGATGATATAGGAACTTACATGGGAGAGAGGAACACGCAGAAGGAGATGATGTTGCCTGAAAGAACACAAGTGTAACGAAAAAAAGTTATATTATATGATATATAAATATTTCATTAGATGATAACAGCCGAATATGAACGTGCAAACGAAAGTAACAAAAAATGAAGTGAATAGAAAATAACGAATGCTGTAATGACGTACCGAGTAAACCGAAAGCAAAGGCCCATGGGTTGTGAGTGTTGAAGATAGCCATATCGTACGGTTACGTGTGTTTCGTTTCGGGAATAAAATTTAATTTTTTTGTACGTGGGATGAGGAGGAGGAGGAAGAAGGAGGAGAGAGCTGTTTTTGGAAACCCTAGCTCCGTATATGTTTCTCTCAACGCAAGCTATGGCACGAGCTTCGATGTTTTGGGAGTTCACGTATATATAGTGGAGGAGGTAGGGCTAAGGAGTAAGGAGAGTGCGTGGGAGAAGAAAAAAAGATGAAATATTTGTGAATAATAATAATAATTTGAAAATATTAAAATAAATTAAAAGAAAATATTGTGCACTAGGACCATCATTTTTCATTATATATATATATATATTGTATCGTTTTCCGGCTTAAGAGATAACATCCATTAACGCATGTCGGTTTCGGTCGAGACAAAGCTCTTTCTCTTAAAGGATTTATGTCTAGATTCTATCTGGTTACATTTTGCACATATTTATTCCTTTCGATTAATACTCATGTCTTACGTATAGCCCAAATGGTGATCAAGTTTCTGTAGTCGGATATATATACATATATATATATAAATATATTAATTTCGTAAATGTTATAATCAGATAATCTGTCATTAATGTTCACGACAATGGATTTATGGTCAAAATTTCAATCACAAATTTGCAACCGATTTAGGACCGAAATTTTTAGCGATTAATGTATACCGACGGTTTTTCCGATGGAAATTGGTAAGGAAATATTTTTAGCGAATAATTCTTTATTGTCTGCAACAGAAAAAAATCCATTATGTAATCGAAATCTTTTATCGTGTATATCTATACATATACATATATATACACACGAGGGAAAAAAAATTTAGAAACCTATTTCTACACTAATGTATCAAATTAATAATTAATTGAATAAAAAACTAAAAAATGTAAGGAAATTAATCATGGGTACTTCTCTTGTGAAAGTGTAGGTAGGGGTGAGCATGAATAGTATATTCAGAATTTTTGAGATATATGTATTAATATCCTATCCATACAAATATTTAATTTTATTACCTATATCCGATTTTTATATTCGTAAAAATAACGAATATTTAGAAATATTCATATCCAATCTAAAACGTTATAAATATTTTAATTAAAATTAAATAACAAATTCAAAGACAAATAAAATATATAATTTATTTAATATAAAGATACTGACAATTTAAAATTTACAATTTAAACATTTTAAATCAACTCAAATATAGATACAATCATAATCTATTACATACAAATATATTTAAATTTCAAAATTCGAAATATTAAACATAATAAATCTTAATATTCAAAAGATTAAGCATCTTAAACCTCAATATATATAAAACATTTCTTGAATCTCCATAAAAAAACATATATTATGACCACCCCAAACTGTATGTATAATTTCAATAATTTACACGTATTTATATAAAAAGTTATACCTTACTAATGATTGTAATTTTGACTATTTCTATTTCGCTGTATAAGAATACTATCAATGAATTGTTCGAACCATGCAATTATGAATAAATGAAATAGAAACAAAATATGGAGATTTGATATGATTGATAATAATTAAAGGTATAATATCAATTAAGAATAAAATATATATCGTGATAATTATATTTTGCCTTATTTGTTTCTTTCGTATCTTTATTTCCTTGTTTCTTTCAATAACTTTTCCTATAAATGTATGGATTATTTTCATTGTAATGTAAGAAGAAAGAAGAGATGTAACAATAAAAGTGTTCCCGTTCTTTTCTCTTTTGTTCTTTCTTTCGAATTTAATTTCCGCATTTTATTTTTCAATAGATCGTGTCTTTTTTTCGTTTAAAATTATACATGTTTATCCGAAGATAAGCGTGGTGTATATCCCTTACCTTTCCAGTTATTTTAAAACCTAAATATTTGTAAATATAAAAGAAGATATAAACTTAGGATAAATAAATATATAAATATTTTATGTGTTGTTATAATAGAAAGTGGTAGGTGAAATATAGAAAGATCAAATACCCACCTCGATACGTATTATAAGATCTCGCATATGCTCACATTTTTGTTATTTAACATTAAAATGATTGAGTAAATTACTTAATTGAATTATTAATTTATTTTTGCTTAATTAACTAACACTTGAGGTAAAGTTTAATTATACCACGCGATTAGTCTGAGGTCACGAGCACTTGAACCTAGATAGATTAATATAATGTTATTTTGCAATTAAGTGAGCCACTTAATTATAAATGTGCAATTATTTGGAACGACTGTACCCATTGACGAACTCCGGATCATTTTCGGGGATTTAGGTGAACACACTCATCCACCACCTTCCAACACTTGACCCCCTCCATGGCCCTCTCAAAGGGCTGCATGCATTCGGAACCCCTTCACCCCCCTCACCACTCTCCTTGCGTAGTCCATTCCAGGGGCGGAGAGTGGGTTTCCGTATTACCCTTTATCAAAATTTTAATTCAGTTACATATTTTTTTTTAAAAAATTAATGAAAAATAGTAAAATACCCCGTAAAAAAAAATTAGGCTCCTTCCACTCTTCTTTCCTTTGTTTCCTGAAACCATTTAAATGGAGATGAACAGCCGTATGCACAGTCAGAAACTTTCTCACGAAAGTATTTTGTTTCGCGACATTGGTAAATCTATTCGATGCAAAATAGCGTCCATTAGACTATCTAAACCTTCTTTGGCGAGTGAATTACTGCAATTTTGGTTTAGTAATGGCTAAATATCTTTTGTGAGCATTTTCATTGAGGATTTGTTTCCTATTATTCTTGTAATTATATCTTAATATCCAAAACCTCCTCGCCGTGTAATAATCTTCTTCTAATGCAAATACCTTTATAAAAAAAGTATTTTTTGAATTCGTTCCTAGTCAAATATGGATGTCATTTTTAGAATAAATGGTATATAAAAATCCGAACTTTTATAAAATTTCTAAATAAATATCTGAACTTTTCAAAACTTTCACATAAATATCCAAACATTTAAAAATTTATCAAATAAAATAATATTCATTCATGACTAAGTCATCAATTATTGACAAATTCCGTTATAAGTTTAATGACATTAATTAATTTTGATTTTATTTGGTAACTTTTTAAAAATCTATATAAGAATTTTATAGTTTAATTATTTATTTTGTGAATTTGTAAAATTTTGGATATTTATATGCGATTTTTCTATTATAAGAAAAGGCAGCAATATTTAGTGTAATTTTCGATAAAATTTAATATGAATAAAGATTGTTAATGTATGTTTCTATTAAATTTGTATATTTTACGATTAAATTTAGAAGAAGAAAAAAAAGGATAGTTTTGCAGCAGTTGTAAGCGAGCATACATGCAGCTACCACTTGCGTGCGTGAAAGACCTTATGAAAGATTATCCAAGAAATAGAAATCATTTTTACCAAAAAAAAAGAAAAGAAATAGAAATCATATACAACTTGTATACTGCAAAATAGAAAATCTATATAATGATTTCCGATTTTTGGACCGCAGCCTTAAAGGCTTTTAGCACTAATAACGTTTCGTTTGGACTCGTTTTTTTTTTTTGGTTACTTTTAGAAATTAAAATTTGGTACGATGGACCATATATCAAAGTATGCGCAGACCAGTTTCAACCATGTAAAAAATGTGGCGGCAAATTAAATGGGCTGTTGTAATATTATATATTAAATAATAATGGCATTATCTTGACGTTTCTTTTTTATTGTTTGAAAGACTTTTAGGTTAATTTAGTAACTAATAATATTTTCTAATAAAATGATCACAATTCATAAATTATCTGAAAAA
Organism: Tarenaya hassleriana; assembly: GCF_000463585.1. Lineage (NCBI taxonomy): Eukaryota > Viridiplantae > Streptophyta > Magnoliopsida > Brassicales > Cleomaceae > Tarenaya > Tarenaya hassleriana. The sequence goes on along the minus strand of NW_010966092.1, from coordinate 274,061 downwards.
TACCAAAAATATTTAATTTTTAAAGCACGTAAAATTAAAATATTAGTTATCGATAAATTCAAAATAAACACTCATCTCCTAAAATACATCCAAAAAATCTAGTATATTTATGAATTTGTACATTGTGAGCTAAATTTAAAAGTTATTTTTGTAGTGATAATTTAATGTTATAAATGCCTTTTAAATGGAGATAAAAATGGATAAATTGATGAAAAATATAGATTTTTTTATATGCTTGTATAAAGATAAAGATGTATTAGGATTTATGGATAGTTAGAATTTTAATCGAATATTGTTTTAAAAGTGAATATTTTTGGCTATTTGTTTTCTAAGTTATCATAGTTATAACCTTTTTTAAAAAAATTGATTGTCTGTCGATGAATACATATACGACGCACATCTGTATATCTGTATATGCACAATACTATAATTAACGACGTTATGGTATATGTATTTATGTGCATGGAAAATTAAATAAAGCGTGCGAATAATACATTCCCATTTACCCAAAAAAACCAATACATTCCCGTATTGGTTGACCACCACTCAAAAACCACTACGAAAGTTCATACAACTTGAGCATTTGCCTTTGCTTTAAGGAAAGGCACCATATGATATACTGGTTTTCTTTTTTAATTATTTTAAAAACAAAATCCAAGATAAGTAACGCCTATCATTTTCATATTTACAAAACTATAAATGCTAAGATAGGTCTTTGCCGATTTATAGTATATTTTTTTATTGTCCAAAAATTTATCGAATATTCGACTCAACTACATCTTTTAGAAACGCGAAAAAGATAGGATAAATTATCGTCTTACGACATTGTATCTGTGTGTATGTTCAAAACTCCCGTATCCATGCGTATGTTTTTTTTTACATGAAACGCTGAGGTCAATATAGTATTTTTTTTGGTAAAGGTTACTTTCTATTACTCACTTAAATATTAATCATGCATATAATCATTGCACTTGCTTGTCGCGCAACATGTGTTGTACTTGTTGGTTTAGTGCTCTATGATATACTGATTATGAGCTTTGTTCAGATACATTCGATGTATTGATACTTTCTATATGTTTTTTTATGAGAGTATCTTGTTCATTACATGTTCCTGCATGCTAGATCTGTTATGAAATCCATGTATCATTATGAATGATACTAAACTCCCTAGTCTTGTGTCATTATGGGAATAACGACATAATAAGACTAGTATGATGTGTGATTGATGATCACATAGATGATCATAGGTATTGGATACGATCACAATCATAGGTATTCGTTGCAGAACGGAATACTGGACTGACCCGCATGAGATTGTCACATGGACTAGCGTCATGACTTGAATCTCATACGACGATTCCATGATTAGATCCTAAGACCTGAGATATCTACAGAATCCAACATGAGGAGTTGCGTGCTTTGATTACGTCAAACGTCCTGCGTAACAGGAGGACTATAAAGACGTGTCAGTCGAATCAGATAAGGTGGCTTTTCCATGCCTTATGTTCGACATATGATATCGCGATACAAAAGGATCATCAGTCGGAATCATCACTGGCTTTCGTATGATCACAAACAAACTCTATTCGAGATAGGTAGTCATAGTGTCTTGCTAGAGACCGCCTATGACTTGTATTCCCGGAATGGAGATTCTGTGTTTTACTGCTATTCCGGATGAGCCTACAGGGTCACACACAATAGGGATGGACAAGTACGTGTGCTAAATTATCCCGATTAGGAATTCTAATTGGATTGAGATTCCTAATTGGAATAGGAATCCTAATGGGATTAGGAATCCTATTATGTATAGGAATCCTAATGAGATTAGAATTCTATTACATCTAGGAAACCTAATGAGATTAGAATTCTAATAGGTTTAGGAAACCTAATTAGATTAGGATTCCTAGTAATCTATTCCTTGTCAAATTAGGATTTTTGTAAAGTCTATATAAGGAGAATGTCTTCTAGGGTTTTAATAAAAAAAAAAGAAAAAAAGGAAGAAAAAAAAAAGAAAAAAAAAGGAAAAAAAAAAAAGAAAAAAAGGAAGAAAAAAAAGAAAAATAAAACCCTAAGCCTCCAAAAACCTTGCACACAAGAGAGATCGAGATCTCTAGTCCTAGCAGACAAGTTCCAAGGTGTTGGAATCCATCCCGACGTATGGATACGTGTAGAGGGCGAGGTATTCTTCATGCCTAGAGTGATCGGACGAACAGATCAATTGATACAAGCCCCGGATCGATTGAGGTAAGCGTTCTAACATTTCTATGATTCAATAGTAGCATGGTTCTAGGGTTTCATTAAAATTTTTGTTTTATATCCGTTGCGCAAACCCTAGAATCGATCTCTTAGAAATTAGATTCGCTCATGAGATCCCAGGAAACCCAACAGTACTGTTAATATGGATGAAGAATATGTTCATATCTATCTATGATTTGGTGACCACCGTCATCAATATCTTGTATTTCTATTTTTTTTCTCATTAGAAAATTATAAATTATATAAATATATGCAGTCTCATAACAACCATACGTGAGAAAAATTGAATTTTTAAAAGATTATAAACACCTTTCCCTAACAAATTAGCTTTTGAAATGAAGTTCTATCCATGAGTTTTAAAAGAGATTTAATTCGGCCCATTAATTATAGGTGGATTGTATCAAATTGGTATCAAAGTTAACCGATCCTCGGGTATGAAAGCGACGGCAGCGAGAGGAGAACGATCGGAAGGGAGTACAAGTGATGTGTACACACCAGCGATCGAGTAACCGTGAGTACCATGGCAATCAAAGAGGCGGTATTGTTAGGTTTCTACATCGACTATATACGAGAAAATTTGAATTATTATAAAACTATGAACACGATTCCTTAATAAACTATTTTTGGGGAGTAAATTCTATCCACAGATCTTAGAAATGACTTCATTGAATCCATTATGAGGGGTTCTAGCATATCCACATTATTTTTTATAATTTTAGTGAAATATTAAATAGGTCCATAAATATAATTAGATCATATAATTGACCTAATTTTTTTTTTTTTTGCGTTATTGGTATTTTGAATCGAAACTCAAGCTAATCCTAAGCCAAAAGCAAGACATATGATTGGAATTAGGGGTGGGCAAAATTATCCAGAAATCAGGTACCCGTCCCGACCCGAGGGTCGGATACCCGAAAATCGGATACCCGTTATGCTATGAGATAGAGATCGGATTTTAAAATATCTAAAATCCGAAATTTGGGTTTAGGTTCGGGTTTACATTTTCGGATCGGGTAATTATCCGCGGGTACCCGAATAATAAAAAATAAATATTATTTATTTAAAATTTTTAAAATTAATAAAAATATCTATCAATTATCTTGAATTTTTATATTTATATATATATATATAAACTATTATTTTATTATCTAATAATTTTAAATATAAATATTTTTTAATTATTTTCATTTTACCGAATATCTAATTAGACACTTTGCGTTCATTTTACCGATTCAACTACCCAAATCGGATATTGACCTAATTAAAGATGACATATAATACATGTCTTAATTTGATTAATGTTTTTTTATTGAAGTTATTATTAAAAATAATATATGGAATTAAAAAAACGTTGTAATCTTAGTTGCGTAAGCATAGAATTGGGATGAAAGGAAAATCTCTGACAAGGAAATGTAAATTTTAAAAAAAAAAAAAGCAAAAGAAGAGGTTAACGTAGAACAAAGCAAAGCAGGCGCAACTTAAATGTGGCTACGGTCTCTCCGCTCTCATTGTTCATTTATCGTCGACCAATCATCTTCGTCTCACGTTTTCTATAACCTTAAATTTTGTGGTTCGTCCATTTCACCGTCAGTTTTCTTTATTACTTTATCGACCATCGTTGTAGTTGAAGATAACATTTCTGTATTTGTAATTGGATTCGATCCAAATCAAATCTATGTAAAAGTAACGTTTGAAGCCAAGAGTGGTTGGCTCAACTGTTAAGTCGGTATAGCAAAGAATGCTCCACCCAAATTCGAACCCCACCTTGGCAAATCACATATTATAAAAAAAAAAACGTTTGAATATTCGCTAGAAAGATAAACCATAATGACAGAGATTAATTATACAATAAATTTTTGTAACCAAAAACATCTGAAAACTCAATTCGCCATTCCCATTTAATTAATTTTATCATTACTATCTATTTTTTTATCCTATTATTAACGTTCCTATACTAATAATTTTTTATATCTCAACATATATATATATATATATATATATATATATGTATGAATTAATTTATAGATTTGCATGGAAAGAACAATAGCACGACAATATGTTTTTTGTGTTACAAAGCGCAGTTTTCCGGATTCATATATAGAAGATCAAATATCTCTCATTCATAGAACTTCGACCTTGCATATCTATTATATATATCATCCTAATTAATTTCTAATTTCATTCATTTGGCCATTAATATTTTTCTATGGGTTTTTTTTTTAACCTAACTGTTACATGGGTCTTCACACATCATCAAATTATATGCTTTTTGGAACATCTTTATTCGTCTCCCTTTGGATCAGATTCGTTATCGTAGATCTCAGGGGTCATGTATTGGTGACCGTGTACATCGACCCAAAATGGAAAAACAATTAAACATGCGAAAGCATTCGGAGAGCAGGAGAAACCCATCAATTGCAATGACGTGCGTCATGCATGGCTTTGCCTCTTTCTTCTTTTTTTTTTCTTACAAACTTTTTTGGCAGATCATGGGACACCATATGTCCATCGTGACGTACGATTACGATCCATGCAACGTAATGAAAAAACATGCATGAAGATAAAAAGGGGGAGAAGACGATGATATGGAATGATTGGACGGAGGCCAATGCACAGCACGTCAAGTTATTTTAATTCGTCTTTTTTTCTTTAGTGCCGTAACCAATATTATTATATCAATGATATGTTCAGTACTTGTCCTTTTTGGTAGGATAACGTGGCATATATTTATTTTCCGAGATCTCCGAGATCGGGTGTAGGGAGGTAAACCACAATGAACTCGTTGATTTTGAATTTGGGTCAGCCAAAAAATGAGATGGCTTATTGTGGATTTGGGAGTTATTTATATTTTTATAAAATTTATAAAAAAAAATTGATATTTTTTAATTGACTAAATTGGGGTCTATGACTCCACCCTAGGATCCACCCCCGAGTGCACGGGATAATTATGATGTATAAGCAGAGTGAAGAGTAATTTAAGAGATCTTTCATCATTTCATGTACCAAGGTATACAAGAAAAACATATAGAAATATGGATAGATAAAATGATTTGTAACAGATCATATATGCAAAGGGAAAAGCCAAGAAAACTCTGGGGGACACACTATAAATAGAAAGGCCAAATAGAAACCTGATCTTGTCTATTTAATAAACAACAACATTAAAAGACCTTGAATTTATATTATATTATAATATTTTTCATGATACAGACAAAGACAATCATGTAATGAGAATCGAATTTAAAATATTATATATTGTGGTAAGATATTAAAAGCACTGCGCAGATTCGTTATCTAAAAACTAGAAGGGGGAAAAATTTCAAGGACTAATGGAACTCGAGAGGATAAAAAGAGCGTTGACCAATAATGGAAAGACTACGAGTCCGAACATTGTCGGATCCGTTATGAAGGAGTTGACCGGTGAGAACACAAGACATAACTACTTGATCTTCTTCAGCTGACAAATCCATATTTTATGTTACGAGTCCTTTAGGATTCACTTAAACCTTATTAAATTTTATAATTTACGTATTTCAAATTTTGATTCGGTTTTATTTTGGTTATATTGAGAAATGAATTTTCAGCTTATTTTATATTTGATTCAGATTTAATTGATTAGTTTGATTTAAGTAAAATTATAATTAATCGTTTTTAAATCGGGTTCGATTCAAGTATAAGTCGGTTTAGTTTTGTATATCCTAACTGAATAGGTCACCCCAAATTCAAAAGTGAGAAATGTGTAGGCAAATATAAAAGAAGGATGAAAAAAATTGTGGGATATGTAAGTATATATATATTATATGTATGTATGTGTGTATATATAGGTGCAACGTTGAGTTCCATTCCGACGAAGAAAGTATGCAGGTACCCGTTTCTAATGTTGGGAGAGTCTAGGTGATGAACCACAGTACATTATCAATCAAAAGATATCACTTATAATTTGTGTGAGGAATAATTTGTCTACAAAATTTTAATTTTAAAAAGTATGCTTAATCTTGTATGGCACCGTCTACTCTGCCCCGTTTTCTTCTTCTATTTTGTTTTTGAAATTCCTACATACAAAACGAATCCATTGGTTGCTAATTAAAGCTTATATTATATATGTTAATGTTATTATAAGCCCACCTAGGGTTTTGTATGTTAGTGATAAGTCCATTCTTGAAATGTTTTATGTGTGTACGTGATTTGATCATATCTCATATATATACGTGTAAATTCGATATTTTTATTTTATTTTCTAGACATTTAAATTAATTAACTAGGTTTTACTGCGATCGTATTTTGTTTCTGTAAATGTTGTATATCAAACTATAACAGAGTATCGGTCTGCCAGGTATGGCTGACAGAATTTGTAGATGGGTATGCGTAAAAAGTGCTCTATGTTCAAACCCATCCCGACACAAACTTTATATAAAAAAAAAAACAGAGCATCGGCCTTCCATAGTATTCTCCTCGAATATACTCTGGACCTACAATAACAATCGTCTCTTATAAAAAAAAATTATTTTTTGACCGATTTAATTTCTTGACCACGGTAAATTTTTTTTTTTATATTTGTATCCTAAATTATTTTAAAGCGAAAAAAAAGGTGTTCCAAATAGTTTTTAAGAGATAAGATTTCCATGTGTAACGTAGGTACCAAATTGGTTTTTTTTTTCCTTTGTTGGTTTGAGATGATAACCCTAATTATTGAAGGCTTTATTGGCCTGTCTACGAGTGAAGATTCCACACTCCCCTCAAAAGAAAAATGGGATAATATCATATGCCTACTTTCTTTGTTTTTTCTTTTTCTTTTTCTTTTTCTTTTCCTTTTCTTCAATGCAATACAGGAAGAACAAATGATTTTTGTCTTCCCCAAACTTTGATATAACACTTGCCAACTTGGGCAGTTGTATATCTGTTTCATTATTCTTTGTGAAATAACTACATATATATGCATATATATATGTATATTCAAATAGATACGTATCTTTTTTTTAAAGAAATAAATAAGTAGTTACATATCTTACTACGTGAATATTAAATACATACAAAAAATTAGTTGAATAATTTACGTGTTGTTTCTTGTCAGACTTTGTAATTGTTGATATTTTCATTGTGAACTATTGTATCGAGAATATATATTTATATATGTTAGATACGATTAAAAAATAATAATCTTGCAATTATTTTAGTTTTCCATCCACGGTTTTAAAGAAAATCCCATATAAATGATCTTATAAAAAATAAATATACCAACTTTCTCTTTTTTTTCAAATACATTAATTATTTGAAACTTCCACATAAATACATGAACGGTAAAAATATTATATTTCTATCAAAATAGTAACATTACTAAAATATACGGAATGTTTAACTAAACTTTTCAAAGATAACTCAAGATAGGATGGTTTAATGGTAAAAAAATATGCAAATATGTTTTTACCCGGGTTCAAATCTATGCGTGGGAAATAGTATTTACTTCGACTTCTCCAATCCTTTGTAAGATGTAATTAGAACAAAGATCCGGTAAACTTCCAGATTATTAAGCAAAACTGGATTTTCCCAAATCTCTGGGAGATATAGTTGGATCAGATGTGGTAAACTTTCGGATTATCAAAAAGTAAAACTTTTCAAATAGTAAATATTGGAATTCTTATTTAACCTCATTCCTTTGAAAATATACATATTTTTTCAATCATTTAATACCATTATTATTCCAGTATAAATCCAACAATAATTTGAAAATTTACGTGGAAATTTTAACTAGTTAATGCATTTATATGAGAAAAAAAAATGTATTTATTTGGAAAGTTTTGATAGTTGTACTGTTATAGGAAATTTCCTTAAACTTATTTAGACCAATGTAACATCATGCATGTTTCCTAATTTTAATAGGTAGCAAATTCAATTGAATTTGAAATTCCTAATTAATTAAATAAGGAAGAACACGTCGTTTAGGGTTTTTTTTTGGCTCGAGTACAGTTGGCCGGCAGCTTGGTGCACCAAAGTTTGTCCCTCTTCTTTCTTCCCCCCCGTTATTATGCTACGAAGTTTATCTGTTCCACAATTATAAAATTCTCTATTAATAATGTGTGTGTGTATATAATATATATATATATATATATATATTATAAATGTATAACCACCCCATTCCCGAGATACTGACAAAATAATGGAGTATGTTATGAATCCCATATTATTGCTTTCATTTATTTTTATATATATATATATATATAACCGTACATTGGTTGAACAAGCAAAAGATATAAATCTTTTTATTATAAGTATTGTGGGATCCTTCTTTGGTTGTCCCAACGCGAGCGGGGGATTATCTATAATACACTTGAATAAAAATACAGTGTCGATAATGCAAACAAAGATACTTTGCATTGGAATTTCTATATATACATTCACAAAAAAGAAATTTAAATGTCAAAGTAGGATTTTTTTGTGTGTGTTTAATACTCCATATGTGAGAAGAGATAATATAAAATAGAAATGGATATTTCGATTCGATCATGATAAACCGAATTGAGTGATAAATAAATTAATCGAAACTAACCTAAAAATTATTGAATATGACTTTTGTAAAGCCAAATTAATCAGATCAAAATTCAATCGGAAAATAGTCTAACAAATCGATTGATAAATGTTGATGTCTAACATATATTTGATTTCGATTATGAAAAATAAATATTTATATTAAATTTAATTATCTTGGTGCAAGCAATCTGGTTCTATGGTGTAGTGGTTAGCACTCTGGACTTTGAATCCAGCGACCTGGGTTCGACTCCCGGTAGGACCTATTTTTATTATTTGATTTGATTTTTATGCTCCAATATATTTTCATGCCTCTCAATTATTCAACCCATTTTCTGTATTTTGGATCAACTCTGCCCATTGCCAAAAGTCTACTAGAAGTGATCTATATGTATATGATATGATGCACATTATGTGTATAAATACACGAGAGGTAAAAAATATGCACATTTCTATAAAACAAAAATTAGTCGAGGGCTTGATTGATTTTATGGTTGAGATCCTAATTGCGGTTGTGCGTATTTGCGATACATTTGCTGCTGGCGATTGTGAACGATTGATACAATTGTTTGATAATCCACTGTAAGTGGCTGTGATTAGAAAAATAACCGATTGATTTCAATTGTTATAAGGTATAAATTACAAAAAAAGTATATTATAAATAATAATAAGATTTTTAAAATATTTTTAATTAGTTTTAAAAAATTATATGTATAATAATTTTTGCAAAAATAATATATATACACACACATAAATATATATATATATATATATACCTGTACTTTTACAAAACTCCCATATAAATACCTGAACTATAAAATTTCCAAATAAATACCTGTACTTTTCAAAAGTTCCACATAAATACTCAGACTTTTGAAAAAATTTCCAAATTATGCAGGATTCGTTGACGGCGTTTAACGTGTCACTGTTCATTTAAAAAAGTGATGATTCAGCGTTCTAAAATCCTACTCAGCATCCACGTGTTTAGCCATGTCGGAGTAACCGGTTTAATTAATCGGAGCGGTTTGATAAAAACCAATCCGGTTTGGTAAAAAAATTTAAAAACCCTAAAATGTGTATTTTTCATCCCCAGCACGATTTATCCTCTCATATTTTCATCTCCCTTCGTCATCTCCCCTTTTCCTCTCTCTGTTCATCATCTCCCTTTCTCCTCTCTCTCTGTTCGTCATCTGCGTTGTTCTCCGCGTCGTGTCGGCGTCTTTTCTTCGCCGCCAGTCTAGCTTCCATCCTACCTCGTCGGTTCGTCTAGGTAAGTGTGTATGGTTTAGGATTTAGTTGAAGTCCATTTTCAAAAAGTTAGGGTTTATGTTTCTTAGATTCAGATTCATATTGTTATTTGACTGTTAGGGTTTATTTTTCTTAGATTTGAGTTTATGTTGAGCTGTTGTTTGTGGTTGGATTATGTTGATTGACGTTTAATGTTTCTGGTTTAGGATTTTCAGATTCATGAGTTCGACCAATTCACAAGTGTGTTGCAGTCCTAGATCATCCAAACAAAAAGGATTACCACAACAATGTGAATGTGGACGCCAGATTATAAAATTGATATCGAAAACTTCCAAAAACCCAGGAAGATTATTCTTCTGTTGCGAATCACAAGAGGTTAGTTTCACATTTTTGTATGCATTTCAGTAAGAATCGTAAATGAATTACAATTATACGTTTCAGGGAAATTATTCACACGTATGGAAATGGGTCGATGAAGCCATTATCGAAGAACTGCAATCATTGAAAGAGGAGATCAAAGTTCGAAATGAGAAGATCGAAGTTCGGAATGAGAAGATCGAAGTTCAAAATGAGAAGATCGAATTTCGAAATGACAAGATAGAAGTTCAAAATGAGAAAATGAAAGTTCGAATTGACATGATCGAAGCTAGACTTAAGAGGATTGAAGCTGAGGTTCAAGAATTCAAAGCAATTTGCCAAAAAATGCTCATAGGAATGGTGGTTTTTATTTCGGTTGGGTTGTACTATTATGGGTTATTAAAAGAGTGAAGATGGTTTATGTGTTTGGATTTGTCATGAAGACTAATGTTTGTATGTTGTTGTTGGTATTAATATAATGAATCTAAGAAAAATGTTTCGTTGTTGATTTGTGTTAATTTTTGTTATTGGAATCCTAAATTATAAAGAAAAAATATAGAAATCAGTAAGATATAAAATTAGTTAATCTGAAGATAAACCAAAATGCATACATATACTAAGGTTCAGATTTGCAAAAAACACAAAGTCATAGCTGATACAGAATTCCGAAACAAAATATCTTAGACACTTCAGAATCCCTAATCAAAATATAAAGTCCTAATCGCAGATCCCGAGTTCAATTGTTTCACGAGTTTGATGGAGGAGCGGACCTTGGAACCTGAAATACTCTACCGGTATATGGAGTAACAAATATCATGGAAGATGTACTTCGATTACGCGGTACTCCAAGAGGTCGAGTGGATCGATAACGGAGACTTCGTGAAGTCAGAGGATTACTCTGGCTGGATTGGGCATGAGGAGGATTACTTTGGCTGGATTGGGCAGGAGGATGATTACTCTGGCTCGATTGAGTCATTTGGGGCGGGGGATGGTTCTGTCTTCGTCTAGGATGATGAATCCGGCCAGGTCTCGGAGGATTAACTTGACTCGATGGACCAGCTTGGACTGAATTTTGACTCGATTGGACCGAATCGACAGAAACATTTGTCGTTGTTCTGGTTCTTTTTGATGATCCAGGTTGCCTTGATGGTCCACCAACCTATTTAGACAGAGAAACAAATTTATCAGCATTTGACTGAGATGACAAAATTATATGTAAGACATACCTCTAATTTTTTTGGTCTTCCTCGGCCCCGTTTTGGTACATTAATCTGCACCGGGTCATTTATACATGTGCTTGTATTATGCCCAGACTGTTTACACCGACTACATGTCATTATTCGACCATGCCGAGTCATATGACCTTTCTTTGTAGGAGACTCGTGAGGATCTTTTTTTCGGTTATGCTTCCTCGGTCGCCCAGGCATCGGCCTCTTTTCAGGTACACCGATAGGATCTCTTCCCAACTTACGCCACAATGGTTCTCCATTAACAGGCAACAGATTTTTCTCATAAGTTTGTTTCCATTTGGATGTCAAAAAGTATCCAGAAGTATACCTAAAAGAAATTTTACCAAGAAAAAGGATTACATCATATATAAAGAAAGGAACATAAAAAAATATATGTTCATACAGATACCTTGTAAGGTCATCTTTTCTTGCATTGAGCACACACAGTGCGTGCTCACATGGTAATCCGGTTAAATCCCATCGTCTGCATGCACAGGTCTTCCCTCCAAGGTCCACGGTATAACTTATACCGAATTGTAATACTTCATATCTTCCATGTCCACTTGGTATCGACATACAATAGACTGACCTCTGCCGAACAACTTCTATATCGTCCATTACATCTGGGGGAAAAGGAGTGATACAGCATTGTTGAATGTCTTACCAAAGCTTAGATGATCATCTCCTTCAACCGATTTTCTTGTTTTCAGACCGCCTAAATTAGGTCTCTCAAAAGACTCCCACTCATCTGCTGTATTTTGCGGTGTCCGAGGATAAAAATCGTCTTTATATGCATTATCCTCATCGCTCACGTATTCAGCAGGAAAAAGTATATTATAAATAATAATAAGATTTTTAAAATATTTTTAATTAGTTTTAAAAAATTATATGTATAATAATTTTTGCAAAAATAATATATATACACACACATAAATATATATATATATATATATACCTGTACTTTTACAAAACTCCCATATAAATACCTGAACTATAAAATTTCCAAATAAATACCTGTACTTTTCAAAAGTTCCACATAAATACTCAGACTTTTGAAAAAATTTCCAAATTACACCAAAATCTATTAACGTCGTTTAGCTTGTAACGGAATCCGTCTAACATTGATGAGTCATCATTTGAAATCCTAACAAGCATCCACGTCATAAGCCACATAGGATGAACCGGTAAATTGACTAGTAATTGAAGATGTAACCGGTTCGATTAAAAATTTCAGAAAACCTAAAATCCCTAAATCCCAATACGAGCCAAAATTCTCCCCAAAAACACAGAACAATAGAAACCCTAAATCACAAAAACTCTCTCGATCTAAAGATCCTCCTCTTGGTCGGACTCGGTGTGAAACTCGTCGGCCACTGTGTCTACTCTACCCTTGGACTCTCCTCTCACTGGCGAATCGACATTCTCCTCTTGTCAGTCCCTCTGTGAAGGTAAGTATCGAGATTAGGGTCTGTCGCTCTCGATGTCTCACCTTTTTTCTATTTGGTGGACTGTAGGGTTCGATTTCACCTCGTCTGTGGTCGATTCCTCTGGATATATGGTGAGTGCTAGGTTTAGGGTCTATTTTAGGTAACGAGCTTGGTTCTGGGTATAGGTTCAGTGTTTGTTTTAGTATCTTTGATGGGTCTATCGCTTTCGGTCTCTCACCTCCTCTCTATTCGATAGATTCTAGGGATCGATTTCACCTCTCTCTCGTCGGTCCCTCTGGATATATGTTTGGTTCTAGGTTTAGGGTCGATTTTATGGTAACGAGTTCGGTTCTGTTTATAGGTCCAGTTCTGGTTTTAGTGTCGTTGATGGTTATTCATAAGTTTTTGAAATCTCTGCAGGGATACATTGTTGGTGTGAGAAATGACAAAAATAATCAGGGTGAATTTTCATCTTGGAGGAATTTTTACAAGTGTGGATGGACAACTCATCTACATGGGGGGATTTAAGGTTAAAGGAGTGAAGTTTGATCCAGATAAGTTATCATGGTTTGTATTTGAGAAGTTTGTTCATTCCCGTAAGATATCATCTCCCATTTCTGTGATATTGTATAAGTTGCCGCATGAAAGTATGCAAGAATTGAGGGTAGTTAAGGAAGACGTGGATTGGGAGATTTGTGATATGTGTAAATTAGCTGAGGAAGGGCAGGAGATAGATGTATATGTAGATCATGAGGTATCAGAACTAAACGTGATACCATGTCTTCCTGAAAGTGAAGGGTGTCCGGATGAGGTTCAGAATGAGAATGTTGGGGAAGGCATATCTGAAGAATTTGTTGTAGAAGAGGGAGATCAGAATGAAAAGGTTAGGAATGAAGAGATTTTAGAAGAAGAGGTTAGGGCAGAAACTGGTTTGAATGAAGAGGTTTTAGAAGATGAGATTCAAAATGAAGAGGTTTTAGAAGTTGAGGTTCAGAATGAAGAGATTTTAGAAGAAGAGATTAGGGAAGAAGAGGTTCAGAATGAAGAAGTTAGAGAAGAAGTGGCTAGGGAAGAAGAGTTTCAGAATGAAGAAGTTAGAGAAGAAGTGGCTAGGGAAGAAGAGTTTTTGAATGAAGATGTTAGAGAAGAAGTGGCTAGGGAAGAAGAGTTTCAGAATGAAGATGTTGGGGAAGAAACTGGCATAGAAGAAGATCAGGTTCAGAATGATTGGAACGAAGAGATTTTAGAAGAAGAGGTTCCTACTGATGATGTAGAGGAAAATGATTTTCTTAGAAGGTCATCATATGAACATCCTGCTGAGAGGATAATGCAAATAAAGACGATTTTTATCCTCGGACACCGCAAAATACAGCAGATGAGTGGGAGTCTTTTGAGAGGCCTAACTTAGGCGGTCTGAAAAGAAGAAAATCGGTTGAAGGAGATGATCATCTAAGCTTTGGTAAGACATTCAACAATGCAGAGGAATTTAAAGATGCTGTTTTCCAATACATGCTGGCAACTAAATATAATGTGAGAATTTCCAGATGGGAGAAGACCAAGTATGTTGTTGTGTGTAATAGGGAGACTTGTCCGTGGAGAGTATATTGTTCAATAGATGTCCCTTTGAATAAATGGGTGATAAAGACGTATGACCCGGATCATAATCACACCAAAGATGGACATGCATCATTATTGACGATGAGACACATTGCAGCCATGTTCAGTGAAATCCTCAGAAGACAGCCTTCATACCCTGCTGCCCAAATGCAACATGATTTGCAAACAGAATGTGAGATGACAGTGTCTTTATCAAAGTGCTTCAAAGCTCGACAAATCGCTTTAGGAGTTTTGATGGAGGATCAAAGAGTTCAGTTTGCAAAGCTATGGGATTATGAAGCGGAACTAAGGAGATCAAATCCTAACACGACAACGGAAATTGTGACGAAAATAGAATCTGGTCACCAAGTGTTCGATCGGTTTTATGTATGTTTCGAGGTTTTACGTGAAACTTGGAAGAAACATTGCCGCCATGTGATCGGCTTAGATGGATGTTTTTTGAAATGGGAGTTCAAAGGAGAACTCCTTTCTGCTGTTGGCAGAGATGCGAACAACCGGATTTATCCTATAGCATGGGCAGTTGCACGAATGGAAGATATCGAAAGTTGGACGTGGTTTGTGCGTAAGTTACAAACAGACTTGGACATTGGGGAAGGACACAATATTACTATACTCTCGGACAAGCAAAAGGTGAAGCAACATATTATTTGTTTTTATTACATGCAATCGGATGATATAACTTATAAGATATTTTTTGTATTTGATTTCAGGGTCTGATAAATGCTATTGAGAATGTGCTGCCACATGCTCATCATCGTATGTGTACTCGACACATATATGCCAATTGGAGGAAGTCGTTCAAAGATTTGGAGCTAAAGAGAATGTTTTGGGCAGCTGCTAACAGTTTTCATGAAGGTGAGTTTCGGCAGCACCTGGAAGCTATCAAGAAATATAATCAGTTGGCGTATGAGGCATTGATCCGTTCACGACCGAAACAATGGGCTAGAGCATTCTACAGTCTTGAGTCTAAGTGTGCTGATATAAACAACAATTTGTCGGAGAGTTTCAATGGGTCAATCAAAGAAGCACGTATGAGACCTATGATCGACATGCTGGAAAGCATCAGGAGACAAACAATGCAGAGAATTGCGAAGCGGCAACAACAGTCCAGCTCTTGTATCACTCCTTTTCCCCCAGATGTAATGGACGATATAGAAGTTGTTCGGCAGAGGTCAGTCTATTGTATGTCGATACCAAGTGGACATGGAAGATATGAAGTATTACAATTCGGTATAAGTTATACCGTGGACCTTGGAGGGAAGACCTGTGCATGCAGACGATGGGATTTAACCGGATTACCATGCGAACACGCACTGTGTGTGCTCAATGCAAGAAAAGATGACCTTACAAGGTATCTGTATGAGTATTTTTTTTCTATGTTCCCTTCTTTATATATGATGTAATCCTTTTTCTTGGTAAAATTTCTTTTAGGTATACTTCTGGATACTTTTTGACGTCCAAATGGAAACAAACTTATGAGAAAAATCTATTGCCTGTTAATGGAGAACCATTGTGGCGTAAGTTGGGAAGAGATCCTATCGGTGTACCTGAAAAGAGGCCGATGCCTGGGCGACCGAGGAAGCATAACCGAAAAAAAGATCCTCACGAGTCTCCTACAAAGAAAGGTCATATGACTCGGCATGGTCGAATAATGACATGTAGTCGGTGTAAACAGTCTGGACATAATACAAGCACATGTATAAATGACCCGGTGCAGATTAATGTACCAAAACGGGGCCGAGGAAGACCAAAAAAATTAGAGGTATGTGTTACATATAATTTTTTCATTTCAGTCAAATGCTGATAAATTTGTTTCTCTGTCTAAATAGGTTGGTGGACCATCAAGGCAACCTGGATCATCAAAAAGAACCAGAACAACGACAAATGTTTCTGTCGATTCGGTCCAATCGAGTCAAAATTCAGTCCAAGCTGGTCCATCGAGTCAAGTTAATCCTCCGAGACCTGGCCGGATTCATCATCCTAGACGAAGACAGAACCATCCCCCGCCCCAAATGACTCAATCGAGCCAGAGTAATCGTCCTCCTGCCCAATCCAGCCAGAGTAATCCTCCTCATGCCCAATCCAGCCAGAGTAATCCTCTGACTTCACGAAGTCTCCGTTATCGATCCACTCGACCTCTTGGAGTACCGCGTAATCGAAGTACATCTTCCATGATATTTGTTACTCCATATACCGGTAGAGTATTTCAGGTTCCAAGGCCGGCTCCTCCATCAAACTCGTGAAATGATTGAACTCGGGATCTGCGATTAGGACTTTATATTTTGATTAGGGATTCTGAATTGTCTAAGATATTTTGTTTCGGAATTCTGTATCAGCTATGACTTTGTGTTTTTTGCAAATCTGAACCTTAGTATATCTATGCATTTGGTTTATCTTCAGATTAACTAAATCTGTATCTTACTGATTTCTATATTTTTTCTTTATAAATTAGGATTTCAATAATAAAAATTAACACAAATCAACAACGACACATTTTTCTTAGATTCATTATATTAATACCAACAACAACATACAAACATTAGTCTTCATGACAAATCCAAACACATAAACCATCTTCACTCTTTTAATAACCCATAATAGTACAACCCAACCGAAATAAAAACCACCATTCCTATGAGCATTTTTTGGCAAATTGCTTTGAATTCTTGAACCTCAGCTTCAATCCTCTTAAGTCTAACTTCGATCTTGTCAATTCGAACTTTCATTTTCTCATTTTGAACTTCTATCTTGTCATTCCGAACTTCGATCTTCTCATTTTGAACTTCGATCTTCTCATTCCGAACTTCGATCTTCTCGTTTCGAACTTTTATCTCCTCTTTCAATGATTGCAGTTCTTCGATAATGGCTTCATCGACCCATTTCCATACGTGTGAATAATTTTCCTGAAACGTATAATTGTAATTCATTTACGATTCTTACTAAAACGCATAAAAAAAATGTGAAACTAACCTCTTGTGATTCGCAACAGAAGAATAATCTTCCTGGGTTTTTGGAAGTTTTCGATATCAATTTTATAATCTGGCGTCCACATTCACATTGTTGTGGTAATCCTTTTTGTTTGGATGATCTAGGACTGCAACACACTTGTGAATTGGTCGAACTCATGAATCTGAAAATCCTAAACCAGAAACATTAAACGTCAATCAACATAATCCAACCACAAACAACAGCTCAACATAAACTCAAATCTAAGAAAAATAAACCCTAACAGTCAAATAACAATATGAATCTGAATCTAAGAAACATAAACCCTAACTTTTTGAAAATGGACTTCAACTAAATCCTAAACCATACACACTTACCTAGACGAACCGACGAGGTAGGATGGAAGCTAGACTGGCGGCGAAGAAAAGACGCCGACACGACGCGGAGAACAACGCAGATGACGAACAGAGAGAGAGGAGAAAGGGAGATGATGAACAGAGAGAGGAAAAGGGGAGATGACGAAGGGAGATGAAAATATGAGAGGATAAATCGTGCTGGGGATGAAAAATACACATTTTAGGGTTTTTAAATTTTTTTACCAAACCGGATTGGTTTTTATCAAACCGCTCCGATTAATTAAACCGGTTACTCCGACATGGCTAAACACGTGGATGCTGAGTAGGATTTTAGAACGCTGAATCATCACTTTTTTAAATGAACAGTGACACGTTAAACGCCGTCAACGAATCCTGCATAATTTGGAAATTTTTTCAAAAGTCTGAGTATTTAGGTAGAACTTTTGAAAAGTACAGGTATTTATTTGGGAATTTTATAGTTCAGGTATTTATATGGGAGTTTTGTAAAAGTTCAGGTATTAAAATGCGATTATCCCTATAAATTACAAAAAAGTATATTATAAATAATAATAAGATTTTTAAAATATTTTTAATTAGTTTTAAAAAATTATATGTATAATAATTTTTGCAAAAATAATATATATACACACACATAAATATATATATATATATATATATACGGACTTAAAAAATTGTCATTGAGGTAGTATAAAAATTACTATAATTTAAAAGATAAATTTAAATTTTTTATAGGGGTATTTAATAGTTTTTATTTAAAATTTATAAAATTTATAATGAAATTAATTTTTTAATAAAAATGGGGGCATCGTCTTGGTAACTAATAAGTTGGGCCCATCCATGTATATATATATATATATATATATATGATTGTATGTATGTGTATATGTAAGTATATAGTATGTATGTATATATGTATCCATGTGTATGTGATTGTTTATATAGATTTTAGGGTTTTAAAATTTTTAAAACGTATTTGGTATTTTTATAAACATTACATTTTTCAAATGAAACATTTTTATAAATATTTTGGTCATTTTATCCAAACGCCGCGGCAAAATGTTATCAAAATGGAGTTAAAAATATATAATCCAATTATTAACATTTTTATGGCGATTGTAATTTGTAATCATATCAGTTAGTTTTTTAACGGCTGCAAACAATAGAGTCGCTCTCATTTAAGTTATCTAGGAGTGGCTCAATCAATTCATTTAAATTATCTTTGACTGTATAGTCTCATACTTACATATCTTTCGGATCCTTTTCATTCTGTTGCATTCGATTCATCCATATATCCCCTACCCAGAAGTTCGTCAAGAGCCGCTCTTTGTCTATACCTCTCGCATCGGCAATTACTCCCCAACTTCCTATGGTATCCTGGACTGTCACACCGAGAATGATAAAAAAAAATTGGGACAGTATAATCAAATGGTGATTATATTGGTTATAATGTTAAATTTATAATAATCACATCAAAACCTTCATAAAGCTTTTTTGTTACCATTTTATCTGTGTTGAGACATTTTAACTGAAAATACAAAAGAAAGATAATATGGTTTTTATATTTAACTATAATAAAACTACACATTATATTGTATTGAGATATTATCC
Source organism: Tarenaya hassleriana (assembly GCF_000463585.1). Classification (NCBI taxonomy): domain Eukaryota; kingdom Viridiplantae; phylum Streptophyta; class Magnoliopsida; order Brassicales; family Cleomaceae; genus Tarenaya; species Tarenaya hassleriana. The sequence continues at coordinate 254,474 of NW_010966092.1, read as the reverse complement.
AAAATACTTTTTTTTTTGTGAAAACTATTTCTTCAATGACAGTATAATCAAAGATTATATTGGTTATAATGGTAAATTTATGATGATTACATCAATTTACTATTATTACACCTTATATATTATACTAATCATTTGGTGAAACCATCATAAATTTAATGTTATAAATAATGTGATCGTCATTTGACTATAATATCATTCTAATACCATGATCACATATAAAGATGGTATATGTAGCGTAATTTTACCAAAAAGAGAATATTTTGGATATTTCGTACCATATCTAATTTACATCAAAATCATAGGTAGAATCCTCCTCCTCCATAACACAATGTTATCTCCACATTAGATATCCATTAATTTTGGATTTAGTTTGATTATTTTGTTTTATAAAAACTTTATTCATTTCATTTTTTATATTTATTTTAGTTTCATATAGATTTATACGGGTTCGATTTGAGTTAAAAGAATATTTTTAAAAAAATTAATTTTATTCACTTTTTTAGGATTTGAGTTAAAAGAACATTCTAATTATATCAATATTTTATTACCTCTATATTCGATTTTATAATAGTGATATGAAATCAGATCAGATTCATTCTTAGAATATTTTTTTTGGAAATGTATATCCGTATGTTACGTTATACATCACGCGATCCACCTCCAACTAATGTTCGTTTTATTATATAGTTTTTAACGAAAAAACATATTGTTGTATTTTGTATGGCAGGCCGATCTGTTTTCAATTCAATTTGATATTTGACATTTTGATTTTTTTTACCCCAAAAAAACCGGAATATAAAAAGTAAAAAAAAATACTCCCAAAAGACTACCCTCACACAAGCACTCCCTAGTTTCTCTCTGCTACTGGCTGCACAGAAACCACCGTCCCCCTCTCTCTCTACATTTAATATCTCGTCCACAGGGAGAGAGAGAGAGACGCGATCCATCGTTTGCCAGTCATCGACGCTTGAAACTATCTTCGATCGTCGCCGGTAAGAAGACGCCGTCGTCCTCATCGGAAGACTCTCGGCGGAGGAGTTCTTTTTTTTTTCTCGCTGAAGTCTGCGCCTAACTTCCGGCAAGTCAAATCTGTCGTCATTTTTTCAATCTATGTTGGCTTTCTCCTTAGATGCAGATTTGTAGTTCGGTTGTTCGATTTATGCATTGCTCTTTGTGCTTTGTATGTTTTTTGTGTTTGCATTTCGTAGTCATAGCTCAGTGCTTCTCTGGTTTGGCCGGATTTGAGATCGCGGCTCCGATTTTCTCCCACTTTTTTGGTGTTCTCTACGATTTTGAGTTTGTACTTGCTGTATTGATTTGTTTCACGACCATCATACCAATCTGGCCGAAGAAGAATCGAATTGACGGCTCTATGTGCTAAGGATCTGCCACTATGGATTCATTTTCTTTACGCATTAGTAGATTTGGAGTTTTGGTTTACAGATCAGTGGAATCATTCTGAATTATGGGAGTTACATCTTACTTACTGGTTTATGTATCTTATCGCAGCTTGCTTGTTCTGGACTTGATGGATCAGGTTGGTGCAAGAATTGTTTTTGTTCATTTAGTATGGCTAAATCCTGACAAGTATTTTGTAAATTATCCAGTATGAGAAAGTTGAGAAGATCGGTGAAGGAACTTACGGAGTAGTTTATAAGGCTCGGGATAAAGTGACCAATGAGACAATAGCTCTGAAAAAGATCCGCCTGGAGCAGGAGGACGAGGGGGTACCCAGCACTGCGATAAGAGAAATTTCACTCCTGAAGGAAATGCAGCATGTCAACATCGTCAAGTATGAATTTCTAAGTTTCTGTTTGTGAATTTGTGGCTCACTGTCATGAGAGCGAACACTGGACTGCATACTAATTCAATGTGTTTCTTCCCGTTCTCGTTTTGCATATTAATGTATGACTGCCATTCATTTTTCACCCGTGTTTAAGAATTTAACAAACAATTTGGGCTGATTAGTAAGTGTGCCTGTCAGGTTGCAGGATGTGGTGCATAGTGAGAAGCGTTTGTATCTTGTCTTTGAGTATCTAGACTTAGACCTGAAGAAGCACATGGACTCGTGTCCCGATTTCTCAAAAGATCTACATATGATAAAAGTGAGTACAATGTTTTGTCGGTTAACTACAAGTTAATTGTCTATTTTTCATCGGTATGTGCTAAAGATACTATGTGTTTCTTCCTGTATAATGTTGCTGTTTGCTGTTTGCTGTTTGCAGACATATCTGTATCAAATTCTCCGTGGAATTGCTTACTGTCACTCTCATAGGGTTCTCCACCGTGATCTGAAGCCGCAAAATTTGTTGATCGATCGCCGGACAAATTCGCTTAAACTGGCAGATTTTGGACTGGCCAGAGCATTTGGTATCCCTGTTAAGACATTTACTCATGAGGTGATAGCATATTGCTTGACATGCTTTTCTAGTTCATGTACGTTTCCTGATGCATCCACGCTGCATTTGCATCCACGCTGCATTTAATCTTAGGAACTATGACTGACTTCTACATTTGATGTTTCATAGTTTTGAATGAAGACTAATACTTTCTGTTGGATTTTAAATTTTAATATGCGTAGCCAAGTACATAGCTCTCAATTGTTCAATTATACTGGCTTCAAAATAACATTTTGATGGTTGATTTGCACATATTGAGATTGTCATTCATATAATGCATCTTATTTCTCTTTAGGTTGTTACACTCTGGTACCGAGCACCAGAGATACTGCTTGGATCTTGTCATTATTCTACTCCCGTTGATATTTGGTCAGTTGGTTGCATATTTGCCGAGATGGTCAACAAAAAGCCTTTATTTCCTGGAGACTCTGAGATCGATGAGCTATTCAAGATTTTCAGGTTTAATACTGACTTCTTCAATCCAATTTTATTGGTATTTCATAGGAGCCAGAAACCTGTTGTGATTATGAGACAAGAATAGAACTTTGTGTGATTATATTACTAGAGATTCCATTTCAGTAGTTGCTTTAACCATCACAACCCACCAATGAAGAAAACGTAGGTTTAAAGTTTCCGATTTCTCAACTCAAAATCTAATTGTCGGAGAAAATTAACAAAAGAACAGAGAAAACAAACATTCCAACATAATATTCTGTCTTAGTGATGACTCTCCTTTTTACTTTCCCTTGTGAAGAATCATGGGGACTCCCAATGAGGATACATGGCGTGGGGTGACTTCACTGCCAGATTACAAATCTGCATTTCCCAAGTGGAAACCAAAGGTACTCACAAGTTTCTCTCATAACGACCACTCACTCCGGCTGCTATATCCTTAATCCTTTTTTATATACATTGAAGAAACACAATGTGTACCCCTCTTCCTTTTTTCGCCGCAGGACTTGACGTCCATTGTCTCCAATCTTGATCCATCTGGAATAGATCTTCTCTCCGTAAGTTCATTAATCTAAATTTTGAACACATATACACATACACACACACAATATACGTAGAGGGAGAATGCACCCATGTGTATGTATTCGATTCATGTGCATATAGGAGCATGCTATTCTGTTGGTTGAGTCTGAATGATCGAGCATTATTCAATTTCTACCACCTGGGTCTGGTTAACCGAAACCGAACCAAAGTTGGTTACCTGAACCAACCAACTGAAAAACCTGACACCAGAGCCTTCGGTCTTGTCTCCTTATGCTTATACATACTTGTGTCATATATTCGAGATAATACTATATGAAACACATAAAACCGACAGCTATTTTCCAGATCAGAAAAAAAAAACGTGTGAGAACAACTGAGTTTTTTTTTTAAATATATTTCTGTTTATTGGATTCAGAAAATGCTGAGCATGGATCCAACCAGAAGAATCACTGCAAGGAGTGCCCTTGAGCACGACTACTTCAAGGATCTCGGATTCGTTCCCTAAGTAAAATCTTCTTGAGCCCTTCTTCATTCTGAATTATTTCCCGCTCTTAATCTTTGATTAAACAGGCATGGAAAATATATTAGTTTGTATGTTTGTTGGTCTTTTCGTTTAAATATCTGAGCATATATCAGTTTGTTTGGGATGGCGTATAAAAAAAACTATCCACAGTGTGTTTTTCTCTCTCAGATTTTCACCTTTTGAAAATTTTGTTGGAACCTACTTCGGCATGAAAACTAGTGTATGTATTCCCCGTAACGATTTTACATGTAATGTTATTTTGTGTTGTCTTAGTTACTCGGTGAGACATGGATTTTATTTATGACTCTCTCTCTCTCTCACTCTCTCTCTATATATATATATATATATATATATATATATATATACTGGTTCGTTTTGAACTTGAAGAATAGGAAGATTAGTAAATTTGAATGTTATTTTTTATCCCTCAGATAAGTTTTAATTAATGCTTTGTGCAAAACTTATAGTAGTTTGCTGACTTATGTAGACCGTCGTAGGCTTTCACGAAATACGTAGGTGGTGTTCGTGTATAGATATTTAAGATTTATTTTATTTTAAATATCTAAAGCTGTGATTGATATACATAGATCGCGGGAACAGAACCAGGCCACCGTTGCCTACCCAAAAATAAGAATATATAAATCTTTAAATTAATGATTCAACAAACAAATAAATGGTTGCCTCTTTCAAAACGGTGGGAGTTCGAAGAAAACGATTCAATCTTTTTTTTTCCAGCGAAAAGATTCTAAATATTTGAAGAAAAAAACACTAACATAAATGGTATAAAAACCACGCTATGAAGTAAGTAACGCTGTTTGGATATAAATTGGCTACACATGCGAGTATGAGTGCATCGGTGATGAAGAATCGAATCGAAAAATACGATATTTTTTTTATCCGACTGTTCAAAATTTTCGAACGGTTTTAATTTAAAAAAAAATCGAATTTTCTAAAATCAAATCAAATTAAAAAAACCCGGATATAACTGATTTTTTCTTAATATAAATGGGAACCAAACCGAAACAGAGAGTGAAACCGAACAAAATATAATATAATAAACGATTGGTATCTATTTTTGTAAAACCGAAAGAATCGAACTAAACAATTTTCGATCCGATCCCGAACTGAATACCGAAATAATGTCCATCCGTATATATAAACGATTGTACAATAACTTGTACAACAAACGATTGGTATGTATGGCACACATAGAGACCCTGTAGTGCTTCAAAATGTTTATGTATCCACGATTCGGTAAAAAGAGGACAAAAAGGAGGGATATACAAAGCCCAAAAAAAAAAAATCATTTCAATAGAATTGGCATGTAAAGAGGAGAGGGAGAGGAGGGACGATGAAGGGGTTTGATCCATCTCTCTCCGAGACGCTTCCCACAGCAGTTTCTCCATCCCAAGTTTCCTCAGCTCTTCCATTCCTCTTTCCACTGTCGCACCCAATGTTTCAACCATACTTACAACAAGATATGAACAAATTAATGATGAATAATCCAGAAGAAGGATTGTTCATCTGAGGAAAAAAGGAAGAAGAAGGAGGTACCGTCAACAGCGTCTTGAGAAGACGGAGATTGCCCACAACGACCGATCCAGAAGTGTAGGCGTTCGTCTGAAATGTCTTCTTCCACACCATACAACTTGGCTCTTCCCCACAAGTACATCAACCATGCCTGCATGCAATTTCCACTTTTATATATATATAACACTTGAAACTGGGCATACATAATACAATATGCATAACATACAATGAATATATATATACACACATGATGGAATCCTGCATTTAATATTCTTTGCATGGAACAATAAATAAACAAATATACATCAACAGATCCATAGGTATGCGTATAATCGCATTTTTTTAATATCTTATCTCTAGCTATATATAGAGACATCAAATAACACTCACACACACACACACAAACATATATATATATATATATATATATATATATACGTGCGTAATCGCATTTTATATCCCTTATATCTAGAGTTTAGATTGTTTTTTGAAAGAAGTGCACCAGTTGCTGTATATGCGTGTGTGTGTATATATATATATATATATATCATTTCTTGTCTACATATAGCTAGAGGCATATATGCAGAAAGAGCACTAATATCCTGACCGTATCACTATGCCGAGATACCTATGGCTGTCGTGACCAAGCAAAAGGCAGTACTAACAAGCACATATCGGGAAAAACCGATGCAATGGTCAAATACTATTTATGATTTCTGATGAATATTGCACTGTTGCACAGAAAGAAGTGAGTAGGCATGGTCTTCCACAAGATTTAAAGAGTTTTTGTGAGGGAATGTGTATCGTGAAAACATAGGTGTGTGGGCATAAATAACAGTACCTGCTTAAAGGCAACATCTTCTGCTTCCTCTTCACTTAGTTCTGCATTTTAAACAACACCAGAACATGGTGCAAAATTAGTTATTTTAACCACATGGTTTGACAATGTCAAACGGATATTATTTTCATTTTCTATATGTTAATCATTTCGGATGAGCAATTAAACTAAAAAACTAGACTCTTCATCATAGACAAATTTATAAAACCTTAGGGAAAGAAACAATTCTGTGCTTACCGTATCCGTCAACAAATTTGGGATCTCCATGGCCCTTGGGATCTGTAATATCGTGGAAAAAGAGGAGGTGAACATTTGGATTTTAACTACTAAAGCAATTTGGAAGAAACCTTTCATTACCATATGAAATGGGCAAGCATGCAAAATATATAATTTTTTTATCGTCATATTACTTAGCAGTCAACAACGAGTAGCATACTTGTCCATCATTTAGAGATTCTAAGAACCAAAGTTAGTGCAAAGAGGGTATAAATCTCCCATCGTCATTGTATGATAAAACCTGTAAATATTATATACGCACCAGAGACAGTTTGACGAATCAAACTCGGTCTTCTCCGTTGGGCAAATGCAAGCACAACAGCATCCTCAATCTAATCCTCCAAGCAACGGAACCTCATAGTTAACTCTAAACCCTGTCGAGGACAAGCTATTTTATGTGACAACACATAAAACATTAGTGCAGAAACAATTATACACCTTTAATGACGCTAACTCTCGCAAACCCATCTCAACTGAAAGCATACTTTCAATATTTCCTTCCCCAGTTAGATCACTTAAATCTCTAGCAGTTTTACTCCGACCACTTCCACCTGCTCAATTTTATAATGTGATAATTAAAGATGCAGTGAAGAGCAAAAGGCAAGGACAGCTCTTAAAAGTTTAGATATATAGCAGACTAGCCTTTATTCTGAGACAACTCCTTGGCCTTTTGCGCTGCAGATATGACTAGCTCAAATGGGAGGGGAGCCAAAGCTGACCAATGTTCATGCCTAGATGGTGCTATATCAGCACAGATGCCTACAGAAGGACATGGAAATGCAAAGATCTGAGGAATTTGATGAACGAGTACACTACAGGCATATACATTTGATATGATTATTATTAGGTAGAGAATACCTAGGGCCACCAGAATAACTAGTTACAGATGTAAATTACGAAATTCATTCTCAAGCTCAAAAGTTTATATATATAAAGAATTACTTACCATGCTGCACAGCCAACCCCCAATACCGAGCAAGCCAGCATCTCTTTAGAACTACTTCCTCCTAAGAGATAGATATTGCATACAATGAAAACTTCAAGAACCATTGCACATAATAAGACCCGAATTCTGTTGACAAACCATTTCGTCTTGTGTCAAGATCATTCTCTGAGTCATTGTACGAAGAGATTTTGCTTCAGATTCTGCTTCTGTGAGCTGTTCCAAAGCTGTTGCAGACTCATCTTTGAGGCTCTGACCATAAACTTGTCAGCATCACTTCACCATGCAGATCAAAATAGCGCACCATATTGAAACGAGCAATATCGATAAACATTACCTGAAGTTCTGAACGAAGGGAAGCAACTTCTTCATCTTTCCCATCTTTTTTCTGTTTAGCAGCCCTTAGAGCTGCCTGTAACAAGTAGCAATTTGTTGTTCATACAATTGTATCGTTCACAGAAACATTTATGAGACAAAAAATGTGGCATCTGTATCACTAAACACATTAACCTCTCTTTGACGCAATGCTGCTTCCTTCCTGAAGAAAGACGTAACTCAGAATAAACGACTCATCAACAGCAGTATCAAAAAACAAAACAAAAACAGAAGGAAGAGAAGTCTCCTACCTGCTCAACAATTTAGCCTCCAGAGATACTCCTTCTCCAAGTGAAGCAACCTTTGGAATAAAAGGCAACAAAAAGATTACTTGAAAGCCTTGGACATATTGAAAATACCTATGATGATACCAAGTAACAACCTTTTTAATGATTATATTAAAATGGCAATATCAACCTATCCTATACATGCATCTGCATATATGTTTGGGTAATTAAACACACGCTGCATCTCCTGGTCTTCCAAGAACTGATGGAATGGTAACCATCAAACATATTTTCCGTGTTATGGGCACCTAAAACGATTAAGTAGGATACTATAACCAAGAGAAGCAAAAGCAGCAAATGTGTCCACTATGAATGCCAACAAGATCTAAACCTGTTTCTCTAGCTCCCTAGCCCTAGCCTCCGCCTCCTCACACTTTTCTTCAGCACGACGAAGCTGTATTCAATAACAAATGTTATACGTACGCGACATGAGTTCATTAGGTACTTTCAATTTCCAAATCCAATGGAAGAAATCAAACCTTGTCCAATATAATCTCATTCTCCTCTTGTAGCATATCTAGCTGCAATCAACATTGAGTAGGCTTCAAATCAAAAGTTCCCAACCCACATGACAGACTAGCATTTTAAAAATCAATCTAAATAAGCATGAAAGCCGTAAATTGAGCATATAACCCGCAAATACTCATTGGAAAGCATCACATACCTCATCACGAAGAGCCGAAGCTTCACGTTGATCTCCCTTCTGCTTTGAATTCGCTGATGGTACATCAGCAAAAAACCTACAAACCACAAAATAATGGAATGAATCACAACCGAAGTAGGGGAAACCACAATTACGGCAAGATATGAGCCATTGACTTCTCATTTCACGTGAATCTCTAGCAGACCTGTTGATAAGCCCTGGGATCCATTGATTTAGTACTGAAGAGATGATTGTACATCAACTCCAGACCAAAAACAAAAGAAAGAAAGTGGCCTTGATAAACTCCACAAAGTAGCGTGCTCTCTCGACAACAAAAGATTCGATTTCGAACACAATAAAAAATAAACAGAATTTCAAAATTTCCCGAAACGAATATATAGATAAGCTAAAGCGGTTTCACCTTTTATCTCTGTTCCTAGGAGGATCAATCGGGGGAACAGCAACCGGAGTTTTGGGTGACACCTTCCTCGGTGGCATGAGATTAAGAGTCGGAGTCGTGGATCTGACAGACCTCGACGGCCTTACGGTGGAGGCTGAACGCACTGAGGGCACTTGGTCCATGAAGTTCCTGCCTAACTAATCAAAGCACGAAAACTAACTCCGAATCAGCCCTAGGAAACCAAGTTCTTCACTGGTACGCCAAAATTCAGAAATCACCGGTCATTTCGCGCAAGTGAAGCTAAATCACGAGTCACCAGCTCTTATGAAAGCGGAAATTCACCGCAGGCGATGGCGATCTGTTCCGCGGAGCGAAGGAAACCGCCGGCAAGTTACCGGTCCCGTTGGTATTGTTGCTGCCAGCGGGAGAAAGCGCAGAAGGAGCATGAAGACCTGGTTTGAGAGGAGCAGCGAATCTGAGTACGCTTGACGGTGGAGAAACCTCCGACACCCACGAGCTGCTTCCGGTGAGCCGGAGACATTGCCGGAGAAATCGAGTCCGTACTGCTCGATCCACCGGTCCACTGGCGTCCGTACACCGGGCTTCCCGCCCTCCTCCGATCCATCAGCAGTGCTCGTCGAGATGCTTGTAAGCCAGATGGGAAGTCGATCGCAGGAAGGAACGGCGGTAAATCGGAGGAGAGAGAATATTATCGCGGAAAAGCTTAGATTTTCCCGAGAAAAAACCGGAAGGAAAGAAAACTTCGGTGGGAGAATGAGACTTCGAAACGACGCCGTTTGATGCGAGATGAACAGCAACAACCGCGGGAGGAAAACGAAAAGAGCTGGGAAAACGGTGGGATGTTCATCATTCAGTTATTTGTATTATAATCTTTCGTTTAAATTCAAAGGCGTCATTACTATATCATCCTTATTCGACCATTTTGTTTACATTATATAAAATAGAATAGAATCCAATCAGAATTAATATAATATAATCAATTTTTGAGATTGAAAGAAATTGAATAAATATGAAAATTAAATTAAAATCTTAAATATTTATAGAGATAATTATTTTTTAATTAAAAGAAGTAGGAATATAAACTCAAATTTAAAAAATTAACATAAAGAATGATTATAATTTTTAAAACTAAGAACTCCAAAACCATGTGTATATGCATGTTGGTATGAATATCGAATTTAAGAGTTTCTAATTTAAAACAAGATAAAACTAAACAAAACTGGATATAAATATTTAATATCACACGTACATACAATGTTGGTTTTACCTTCAATTTGTACTATTCTTATTCTTATGTTATAAATAAAATATATTTATCGTGGAGTTCACCACCGACTTACTATTCATATATACAGTTATTATTCACACTGACTGTATACTTGAACAGTAACTTCGGAATTTCTATAAATAGGCCATTTGAGTTCTTCCATTTGTACACTTTCAAGAGATACATTTTTATCCATTATCTTAAAATACAGTTTTCAGATATAGTTAACGATCTAATATCCAGGTCATTAATATTTCTTCCAATTTCATAACACGTTATCAGTATGAGCGCTCTTTCACAACTAAGTCATAATGGCAAAAATGACAAAATATCGAGTTCGAGGTCCTCGGCATATCATGAAATAATTATTTATCATGACAGTTAGATGTCGAGATTCATCTCGAATCAAAAGGTCTTACTACTACCATTAAAGAAAAAAGTGCATCAAACGAGAATAAAGCAAATGCACTAATATTATTGCGACATCATCTTCATGATGATCTGAAAAAGGAATATTTGACAATCAAAGATCCTGCAGATCTTTGATTAAAATTAAAAGACCATTTTGATCATCAAAAAACGGTGATCCTCCCCAAGGAAAAATATGAATGGACGCACCTCCGATTTCAAGATTTCAAGAATGTCAGTAAATATAACTCGGCAATGTACCGAATCACTTTGATTCTAAAATTATGTGGAGAAACAGTCACAAAAAATGAGATATTGGAGAAAACTTTTTCAACAATGCATGCCTCGAATATTATACTCCAACAACAATATCGAGAAAAGGGTAAACAAAATATTCAAAGCTTTTATCGTGTCTCCTATTGGCTGAACAAAATAATGAGCTGTTAATGAAAAAACACGCATCACGACCGACTGGATCTGTACCATTCCCTGAAGCGAATGCTGCAGAAAACAAATCATTCCCTGAAGCGAATGCTACAGAAAAAATATCATTCCCTGGAGTGAATGATATGTCTTATAATGGTCGAGGACGTGGTTATTTTCGAGGTAGAGGCTGAGGCCGAGGCCGAAGACGCGGTCGTGGTGCTAGCTGAAGTTCGATCATAGTAGGTTGTCAAGGAAACTCATTCCAAAATCATAATTTATCAATAATAAAGGGGGGGTAAATGGTCATCCAAACAAGATGATGAAATAAAGTACATGCCACCGGTGTGGAATGACGGGACATTGGTCGCGTACTTGTCGCACCGCTAAATATCTGGTGGACCTTTACTAAAAGTCGATTAAAGAAACAAAAGAGAAAGACATCGAGACCAATCATGTCATGAGTGATTATGATGATGATGATAGTGGTGCTAAGAACTTTGCACACATGGACCTCACTGATGTTTTTACTCATCCTGAAGATGGATCCGGTTATGAATAAAAACAATATAAATGTTTACATACTTTATATAATCAATATTATCTACATGTGCATTCTCATGTATAAGTAATTTCATGATATGTTGTTGTACTTTGTATCACTATTTCTACTTCATAAGTTAGTGATGATATTATGCATTATTAATATATCTATTTTTTTAATGTTTGTCATGTCGTTTTGTCCTTAAATAGAAAATGAATAGGGACATTATCAAAAATACCCTTAAAATGCTACTTATACTTCATAGTGTACCCTTCTTTCAAAAAAAAAAAAACCCCCTTCAGATATACCCTTCTCATATAAACAATTTCCATTATACCCTTATGTTATAAAACAAATAAAATTAAAATAAATAAAAATAATAATTTCCCTCCTAAAATTTATCTCTCCTCATTATCACTTTTCTTCTTTCTCCTTCGACATTTTTCATTCTCTCTCCTCCGGCATTTACGTTCTCTCTCATCCGTTTGCTCTCTCCCTCCGTTTGTTCTCTCGTATTTTGTTCTCTCTCTCCTCTAATTTTAACTTTGTCTCCGCCGCCGCCGATATACTCGATCTCTCCATCAATTTGCTCTCTCTCTCTTCTGATTTGGTTACTCTCCCTTCAGATTTGGTATCTGTGTCCTCACATTTGCTTCATTTATCCAATTTGTTTGCTCTCTCTTCGATAATTTGCGAAACTGCTTCAAATCTCGTGGAAATCAGCGGAAAATCAAATAGAATAGTGTAAATAGGTAAGTTTTGACTTAAATATTTTTATTCTGTAGATTTTTTCTTGTTTTTGAGTTGTTTACTGTGTTTTGTGGGAAAAAATTGAGTCAGATATTTGATATAGACAAATATCCATGCAGTCACACAATCGCAGCAGTCCACAAGACCAACAGAAGCAATATTATATCGGACTTATGCTCTCCATACTTTCTCCAGGAGACATGGCGGTTGGCTTATCAAAAAACAGTTTATCCGGTTTCCTGATTGTTGTGATTGGATCATTGACGACCCACGAGATGCAAACCTCGTGGTATTAACTCCGATTGTGGAAGATAAACACAAAACCGGTAGACCCAAACAAAATCGGTTTTCAGGCCCCGGCGAACCGCGGACAAAGCGTTCAAAGAAGGACAAATAAAGATATTGCATAAATAATATGATTGTCTGATTTCATGTAGTTCTCGTGACCCATGTGATTGTATACATTTTCCAGAAGGACAATCTATTTGAATAAGGTGATTTTTTTTGCACTAGTACCGTCTTAAAATCTTGAAAAGATAGAAAAAAATTTTGAACTGTGTGATCCGTGTGACTCACCCGTGACCTATGTGACCCGAAGACATTTTTACACTATGTGACCCATGTGACCCGTGACTCAATGGTCCTTATAAAACACGGTCAAATCTCGATTTTAAAGTGTTAAAATGGTCTATATGATGTTTTACAATGATAATACGGTATCTGTAAGTTAAATTCGTTAACATAAGTAAGAGTTGCATGAACATTAGTACAATTTGTTCATAAGTTATCATGAAATACTAGTGTCACTTATGAAGTACATTGGCATGAGTGACTTGAATATGAAAATTGAAGCGAGCATGATTTTAAAGTTGTTATTGATGTTAAAATCCATGATTAATCACTATATAACCATGCCAAGTCACTAATTCGATAAATTCGACCTATGTGACCCATGTGACCCATGTGACTCACCTGTGACTCGTGACCCGTGTGACCCGTGACTCATGTGACCCATGTGACCCATTGGACTTATGTTTTTTTTCTTTCTCATTTCCAAGTAAAAGTAAAATCCAAAATACAAAGGTGTTTACAAAAACTGAGTTTACAAACTACGAAAGAGTTCACAATAAATAATAGGTTAGTTGTACACAATTTTACCATTACAAAATATATCGATAGCCAATTTTTCACGGATCAGTGGTATGGTCCCATCGCATATCGACATGAATTCTGCTCCCTTGTTCAAACCAGATATAAGTGCATGCTCAATGATCGAATACCTCACGGGCACACCATTGAGCATGAACCACAACTCTTTCTCATCTTATGCTTTAACAGAGCGGTTAATGAGAACACCCGCAGGCGCATCTTTAACTGTGGTTCCCATTATGCGTGGAATAGATGTTGGAATTGTGATTCTTTCTCGAAGTACGTCCATTCATCCTGTGTTAGTACTTGTTTAAGCGTCTTCAGCGTCTCATAGGGACAACACTTCGCATTGATCTTCGAAGAAAACTGAATGTCTTCGAATTTGTAGACAAATGGAAGCTGCAAAATAAAATAATTGTTCGTCATTGTGATCTTTGTGACCTGGGACCAGGGACCTGTGGCTGATATGACCCATGTGACCCGTGACCCATGTGACCTGTGACCCGTGACCCGTGTGATTCGTGTGCGGTGTTGTGAGTTATATTATACTATTACCATATAAATCTCTGTTACCCATATGACCTGTGACCCACATGACCTTGCGACTTAGAAAATCATTAAACTTGCCAAGGTATTCCGAAATCCCACACCCACACCCTAACTTTCTATTTCGAATTCCTAAAACCAAATTATATATTTCAAAACAAAAAAACCGTAACTTTATATTCAGAAATCCCAAAAATCTAATTTTCAATTTCGAAAGTCCTAAACTCTAAATTCCTATTTTGAAATATCAAACCATCCAACAAGTTTAGTAATTTTATTCCAGGATCAGGTCACAGAAGAAAAAAACAGAGAAGAAGGTGCAAAAAAACCTACCGTTTCTAATGGGAGATCTTTGTCCGACGATGACGAAGATGAATTAGCCTGAGACACAGACGAAGATGAAGCAGAAGGCACATGTGTTCTTGGATCCATGGTGTTTTATTTTTCACACAAAATCGTAAAAGAGATACCGAAATTGCAAGGAAAATGACATCAGTTTCTGAAAATTGAAAGAGAGAAATCGAGCAAGAGAGAGAGATTTTCGAAATGCTGAAGGAGAGAGAGTTCGACAGAAGAGATAGTAGGAGAGTGGGAGTTTACCAAGGGAGAGAGAGAAAGTAGTTTCTTTTTTTTTTTAATTCTTAAAAATTTAGCTGTTTTTTAATTGAAAAAGCATGGTCCTTTTCGTCTTTCTCTTAAAATCCAGGGATATATATGTGTTTAACTCATTTTAGCTTTTAGTTTTTTTTATTTATTTTTTGGAGGGTAGGCTATAAAGTAAAGGTAGCATTTTAAGGGTATATTTGATATATTCCCAAACGAATATGGCCAAAACTGTGGACGGAGAGGAGATATATGTTTGGAAAATAGTGTTACAACACATACTGTACTGAAAGACAAAAAATATTTCTCGAATCTGAGAATAAACAAAGGAAATATTACTACTATATCTGGAAATGCAAAAATAATCAAAGGCTCTGAAAGAGCTGATTTCATTATGCCAGGAGGAACAAAATTTACAGTAAAATATGTCTTATTTTCCTCCAAGTCCCAAAGAAATTTATTGAGTTTTAAAGATATCCGACAAAATGGATATCATATTGAAACCATGAATGATGATGATACTGAGTATTTATATATCACCTCAATCAATTCGGGACAAAAGTATCTGTTGGAAAAATTACTCACTCTATCATCGGGATTATATTATACTAATATCAATGTGATTGAATCACATGTCATAGTAAACCAGAAGTTTGCTGATACGTTCAACGTTTGACATGATCGATTGGGTCATCTTGGTGCCATTATGATGAGAAAAATTATCAAAAACTCTCATGGTCATCCACTGAAAAACTAGAAGATTTTTCAATCAGATGAGCTTTCTTGTGATGCATGTTCTAAAGGGAAATTAATAATTAAACCATCACAAGTTAAAATTGGGTATGAATCATCATCATTTTTAGAAAGAATTCATGGTGATATCTGTGGATCCATTCATCCACCATGCGAACCATTTCGATATTTTATGATATTAATTGATGCTTCAAGCAGATGGTCACATGTATGCCTTTTATCATCGCGTAATCTGGCATTTGCCTGATTCTTAGCCCAAATAATTAAACTAAGGGCACAGTTCCCAGAGTACCCGATCAAGAAAGTGGGGTCTGATAATGCTGGAGAATTTACATCACAAGCTTTTGATGATTACTGTATAGCAATGGGTATTGATGTTGAACACCAGTAGCACACGTTCATACACATAATAGATTGGCAGAGTCATTAATCAAATGACTCCAGCTTATTGCCAGACCATTGATAATGAAAACAAAATTACCCATTTCTATCTGGAGTCATGTTATTTTGTATGATGCATCACTGATTCGTTTCAGACCAAGTGCATATCATAAGTATTCTCCATTATAATTAGCATTTGGTCAAGAACCTAATATATCGCATCTCAGAATATTCGGATGCGCAGTATATGTCCCGATTTTCCCACCACAACGTACAAAAATGGGACCATAAAGGAGACTTGGAATATATTTGGGTACGATTCGCCATCCATTATACGATATCTTAAGCCACAAACGTTTTGTTGATTGTCATTTTAATGAAAATCAATTCCCACCATTAGGGAGAGAAAATCATAAAATGGTGGGAAATGGAAATGATCTTAATTGGTATACACCATCATTATCTCACCTTGACCCCCCAGCAAAACAACGAGAACTAGAAGTTCAAAGGATTATACATTTGCAGAATGTTTTAAATCAGTTACCTGATGCATTTGCAGATATAAATAGGGTAACAAGATCATATATAGATGTTGCAAATGTTCCTGCTCGGATGAAAATTCCAAAAGAATAAACGAAAGAAAATTCGAAAAACGATTCCAAAACACACCCAAAGTGTGGATGACCTACTGGTTCTAAAGACAAAAAACCTCGAAAGAGCAAAGAACCCAAGAAAAATGAAATGCTCGATTCGGAGGAACACGTTCCAAATCAAAGAAATGAAGTACCTTGTGATGATGATATAAATCCAGATAATGGAAATCATGAGATCCCAATTAATTATATTAATAATGGTACATTATGGAATCGAAGGAAATCAAAGAGATTGATGATATATTCTCTTATAATGTATCAAAGGAAATTGATGAAAATGAGGATTCAGAATCGAGATCTATTTCGGAGTGTCAAAGGAGACCAGATTGGAATCAATGGAGAGACGCAATACAAGCTGAATTAGATTCTCTTAATAAGCGAAAGATATTCGGATATATTGTTATTAAACCGAAAGAAATTTCTCCTGTTGGATGTAAATGGGTGTTTGTGCGGAAAAGAAATGAGCACAACGAAATTGTAAGATATAAAGCTCGTCTTGTCGCACAAGGTTTTTTCCAAAGACCAGAAGTAGATTACGAGGAAACTTATTCTCCTGTTATGGATGCTATTACATTCTGATACCTAATTAGTCTTGTAGTTTCAAAGAATTTAGAAATGCGTCCCATAGATGTTTTTACTGCTTATTTATATGGGTCACTTGACATGAGTATCTATATGAAAGTCCCTGAAGGATTTAAGATGCCCGAAACATTGAAAGCAAAACCACGAGAGTTATGTGTTGTCAAGTTACAACGATCATTGTATGGGCTGAAACAATAGGACGTATGTGGTATAAACGTTTGAGTAAGCATTTATTGAAAAATTGATATACAAATGATCCTATATCACCATGTGTATTTATCAAAAGGACAATGTCTGGGTTTGTGATTATTGTTGTATATGTTGATGATTTAAATATTATTGGTACTTCCCGTGAAATCCAGCATGCATCTACTTATTTAAAATGGGAATTTGAAATGAAAGATCTTAGACAAATCAAGTATTGTCTTGAGTTATAGATAGAACATTTGAAAGATTGAATTTTTTTACATCAATCTAATTATACAAAATGGGTACTAAAACGATGCAATATGGATAAGGCAAATCCACTAAGTACCTCGATGGTTAATAGAATTGGACATTGAAAAGGATTCATTTCGTCCTCGCGAAGATAATGAAGAGATACTTGGTCCTAAAGTACCGTTTCTAAGTGCAATAGGAGTTTTTATGTATCTTGCAAATTGTACTAGACTAGATATATCATTTGCTACCAATCTATTAGCAAGATATAGTTCTACCCTAACACGAAGACATTGGAATAGGGTTAAACATATATTTTGTTATCTTCAAGGAAATATTGATCTTGGGTTGTTTTACCCTAAAAACACAAAAAAAAAATTGTTGGTTTTGCAGATGCAGATTATTTATCAGACCCACATAAAGACATGTCACAAAAGGCTACGTCTTCACAATCAATGGAACTGCGTTAGCCTAGCGTTCTCAAAAGCAGATTCTAATTGCTACATCAGCTAATTATGCCGAGATCATCGCATTACATGAAGCAAGCTGAGAATCAGTATGGTTGAGATCACTATCTCAACATATTCATAAGGCTAGTGGAATACCTATCAACATGATGCCAACACTATTGTTTGAAGACAATGTTGTGTGCGTTGCACAGACTAAGGAATGATTCATCAAAAGTGATAGGACAAAACATATTCCCCCGAAGTTCTTCGCATATACCCAGGATCTTGAAAAGAGTAAGGAGATTGAAGTCAGATATGTATGATCATGTGACAATGCAACAGACTTGTTCACCACGGCTCTTCCGATGCCTACAGAAGGACATGGAAATGCAAAGATCTACGGGATCTTTGATGTCCTGTTCAGGGGGAGCGTGTAGTTGTACAACTTTTTTCCTTATCAGGTTTTATCTCATTGGGTTTTACTGATAAGGGTTTTAACGAGGCAACACCGAAACACGCAATTGTGTTTTTACTAACGGTGGCTCCAAGGGAGAGTATTATAAATAAAATATATTTATGGTGGAGTCCACCGTTACTGTTCACACCGATTTACTGTTCATATATACGGTTACTGTTCACACTGACCGTATACATGAATAGTAACTTCGGGATTTCTATAAATAGGCTATTTGGGTTCCTCTATTTGTACACTTTCAAGAGAGAGAGTAATAAGAAACACATTCTTCTCCATTCTCCTAAGTTTTTACACTTATCCCTATGTTATTTAGGTAGACATCTAATGTCAATCACATCCAATGTGATTCTTAGATCCTTTATGAGACTATGATATCGAATATCATTGCATACTTGTCTCATTTGTACCATTAAGTCTCAAGTCAAACCTGACGACTTAGCCTAAGGTAAACCATATTCAAGCTGTGGGAACTACGATTTTCCACCATGCCTCACAAAGATAATCTAGCACGCTCAGCTTTGGCATGACCCGTGTTACGGGTGATCAATGCCTTGACAGGTGCCCTAGTAATGGGAGGTACACACTTAGCATTATATGAAAAAGGGATTTTCGAAAACATTCTTAGATCAAGCATCTATTTTCAAGCTATGAGAACCACCATTTCTCCATCTTGCCTCACCAAGATAATACGGCACACCCAGCTTTGGCATGACCCATGACACGTACGATCGAGGCCTTGACAAGTGCTTTACTCTTAGAGCTCCTAGATCAAACCGGTTTCTGTGCAATGATTGTACATATCAAGGATCAACCATTGTTCCTTGATCAGATGTATTACATAATCCGAATAGACCATCAATTCGATTATGTAATCCCAATCTTGAAGCTCCCACTCAATCAAGCATATCCAATATCTTTATTAAGTTACATGCATTCATTCACTATGGACCATCCATAAGAATAAATCATGTCTATTTGAGTCGCAGTCAATCAGATTAAGCAACGATTGCACAATCGAACTTAGAAAACGAAAAATTTCGAAATTTGTCCATTCTAGATGTAGAGCGGACGTTCTAGGCTCGGCAGAACGAGCGGTCTCGATTTCAGAAGTCAGAACGGATGTTCCGCACTGAAACCAAGCAAAATGGACGGTCAAGGGTAGGTCTACGTGATCAGATCACGTTTTCCCGCGTTCTCGGCCCCGATCAGACCCGAAACTGATCCGAATTTTTCTGTACACTCAAAATTCGAACTCCTGCAATCTATGCAACATGAAACATGCAATTTCAATAGATTCAATCATCAAACATGCATAGAAATCAAAGCAAACATGGATTCAAACAATTCAAATCCTAAAACGTGCGTGATTGGGTTCTACGAAATCAAAACAGAGCAACCACGCTTTGATACCACTGTTGGGTTTCCTGGGATCTCTAGAGCGAATCCTATTCCTAAGAGATCGATTCTAGGGTTTGCGCAGCGGATGTAAAACAAAAATTTATGAAACCCTAGAACCATGCTTCTATGAATCGTAGAAAAAGTAAGAACGCTTACGTCAATCGATCTGGGGCCTGTATCAATTGAAGAATCTGTTCGATCACGTTAGGTAGAAAGATTACCTCGCCCTCTACACGTATCCACACCTCGGGATGGATTCCAACGATTAAAAATTGTCTCTTAGGACTCGAATCTGCTATTCAGTATATCGCTTCGAGAAAACGAGACTTAGAACTCCTTGAACTCTTTGGATCTCACCAAAAGCCCTCAAAGTTCTGCCAAAGACGGCTCAAAAAGATTCTTTTTTTTAATTAAGGTTTTAATCTGCTTCTTATAAAGTGATTTTACCATAATTTTGGTTTAAATTTGGAAAAATCCGAAGCCCGGAATGGACGGTCCAGAAAAGCATGTGGACCGTCCGTTCCAGCAAGCCAGAACGGACGGTCTGCCTATGTGGACCGTCCGTTCCACACAAGCCAGAACGGACGGGCT
>NW_010966092.1:208871-233686 GCF_000463585.1 Tarenaya hassleriana | reverse complement strand
TGACCCTATAGGCGCATTCGATATAGCAGTATAATCCGAAATCTCTATTTCGGATATACAAGTCATAGGCGGTCTCTAGCAAGACATTATGACTACCTATCCCGAATAGAGTTTGTTCGTGATCTTACGAACGTCAGTGATGATTCCGGCTGATGATCCTTTTGTATCGCGATATCATATGTCGAACATAAGCCATGGACAAGCCACCTTATCTAATTCGATTGCTTTCTCGTTCACCGAGTTCGACTGTCTGAAATAGACGACGTTCGTCTATAGTACGGTCACACATTTCTACAGTCTCGCTCACACGAGGGGCCCAGCGATATCTCTCTCTTTTACGAGAGGTACAAATCTCGTCTTGACTATCTACAATCCAACACATGATTCGTTTTGTACCTGATACACATCTTTATAGTCCTCCTATTACGCATGACGTTTGACGTATTCAAAGCACGCAACTCCTCATGTCGGATTCTGTAGATATCTCAGGTCTTAGGATCCAATTATGGAACCGCCATATGAGATTCAAGTCATGACCCTAGTCCATGTGACAATCTCATGCGGGTCAATCCAGTATTCCGTTCTCCAACGAATACCTATGATCGTGATCGTATCCAATACCTATGATCATCTATATGATCATCAATCACACATCATACTAGTCTTAGTATATCATTATTCCCACAATGATACATGACTAGGGAGTTTAGTATTGTTCATAACAATACATGGATTTCATAACATATCAAGTATGCACGATACGTAATGAATCAAACACTCATCCATAAATCATAGAAAGTGTCAATACATCAAATGTATCCAAGTAAAGCTCGTAAACAGTACATCATAGAGCACTAAACCAACAATTTCAGTATTCGTTTTGAGTTCGGTTCGAGAACATTCGGTTCGCTTCTGTCGGTTTTATAAAAATATGTATAAATCAATTATTATTTTATATTCGATTTTGATTTCGGTTTGGTTTTGGTTTTTGTTAAGAAAATTTTAGATCCTTAAAAAAATTAGTTTGTTGGGTTTTTAATTCAGTTATGTGCGGTTTCGAAAAATTCGGTTTACTAAAAAAATTATCGTTCTAGAACTTTACACGATTCGGGTTCGAAAACGGCATCACATTTTTTGGCTTGGTTCGTTTTGGTTCCGAAGAATCGTACCGAACTGAAAAATGCGGTATTTTTTTCGATTAGAAATTTCCGAATAATATTATTTTTAAAAAACCGAATTTTTCAAAATCGAATCGAAGTTTAAACACCTCGAAAAACCAAATATTTTTGTAAAAAGATTTATTTTTTTTAATAAAAACCGAAACTGAAATCGAAAAGAATATAATATAGTAATCGATGAACACATATTTTTATAAAATCGAAAATATCAAACCCGAACCGAGTACCCAAGTTGTGACTCCTTGTCACCATATCTGGGTTGATAGACGTTTCAATAGATAGTGTAACTAGGCCCATATCCATATATTTGGCATATATTGTAAAGTTTTTTGGAGCCTCATTGAACATACATAATTGGCTTTTATTTTTACATTCGCGCGTTATCCTCTTTTTTATTATAAAGGCGTTATCCAAGAGGTACTATAAAGAAGCGGCCATGGATCGGGAAGTCTTGACCAATTTGAATTATTGAGATGGACCTTTTCCACATAAAAAATCAATTCTGTGCTTCAATATAATTATCACAGGAGTAAGCGTTATACCACTAAAAGGTAGACCCTTAATATCTTCCGTTTCGTACAAGTAGCTTCCGAGGTATCTGCAAAAAACATGTTTCTTTCACCACCGCACGAAGAAAATATCTTTCACACCCTCTTTTTTATATTTTATTGTCATACTATTATTACAATGTGGTCCAAAGCTCACGGTTGTCTTGAATTGGTAGACATCAGACAAGATTGATTACCAAATACGTACACGGTTTTGGCTGTCACACACTTTCTGTCCCCAACCATCTCCCATTCGTGTTTCTCTTATAGATGATTGTGTAGTAAGACCCACCACCGGTAATTCCAACTCCCTTGTTTCCAAATCTCAATTGTTACCTTTCGATCTTTTTCAAATTCCACACGCGTAGCCATCAATCACAACTTAAATAATTGGATAAAGTAGCATGCATGCACGCACGCACGCACACGTCATTAAATTGCTGATGCAATAGCCAGTAGCATTTGGGTCCCCCGTTATCACAACAAACTTCAATTATTTCCTAACCAAAGAAAGGACGAGAGTGACTGTCGTCTTGTGAAGACAGTCGGAATGCATCGAGACATGGCGTGCGTACTTTGCGAACAGTGGGTCGACAATGTCTTGTCCGAAATGAGCGACCAGCATCGGTTCGCTCACTGCTCTTATGCAGCTCGCCTCTCTCTCTCCGCTCCTGCATCTCCCTAGCGTATGATCATCCGTGCTTTCCCCCAAATCGAATCCATGTGCTTCTAATTCGCCCATTTCGAAGGAGCCCTCGTTACGTATAATCTCCTTCATTTCCCCTTCGTCCGGATCGTAAAACGGCATGTTGAATGAATCCATCTCTTCTTCTCTCACAATTCCCTGCATCACATTCATCATATATTCATATCAACGCCTTTCCAATTGAATTAGAACAGTTTACTAATTGTTAGTCTTAAAAGTAGAGAGGGGGGCGTCTAGGGCTTCGGTTCGGTACTCGTCGGATTTGGTTCCTAAACGGTTTATTCAGTTTTATAAAAATTGAACCAACCGAATGTTAATCGGGTTGGTTTGATTCGGTTTTAGTATCAGTTTGATTCAGAATGGTTTTGTTATACGAGTACCATATAAGGAACGGAACTTGATATTAACACATAAATTTATACATAAGGTTGATGATTCGAATTTCCGTTCAATATTTATCGGGTTTTGTTTGGGAGAGACTATTTTGGATCTAAAAGAAGTAAAGCAAATTAATTAGAACAAAATGTTATTCGGTTCGGTTCAGTTTGTATATTCGTAAAATTAGTTTTAGTACCTCTCGGACTAAATCGAGAAGAGATTTGGATAGCAGAGTCCAGAAGTGGCAGCAGTCTCTGTACAAAGGATCACGACGAGCCTTTCTACCGATTAACGTAAGAACCATACGTCCATTAGATGCCATCTCTTTGGATCGTAACCTTAGAAACAACGTGAAATCCTTCCTGAACTGATTTATGTAAGCTTCGTATACAGTTTTAGGGCTAGAACTCGTTATGAACACACTCCCCTTGTTGTCCTTTATCCCTCGCGGAACCTGAAGTATTAAAACGAACAGTTTTAGGGTTTATACATGTGATCTTTTTGTCAATATTGGGCACCATTGGAATTCAATAAAAAGTTGAAAGATACCGAACCTAACCTCGGAAAGAAAATGAATACTGTAAGAGGAATGCACGAAATGAAGACTCTTGCTTGGAAAGAGCCTGGAATAGAAGGAGCCTGGCACTCCCGAAACAAAGCACGACGACCCTTTGCTCGCTTTTCGGAAGAAACTTGCAAACTTGAACGTCGTGTTGAAGTCGTTCTCGGGGAGATCGTTCAGACAAAACTCGATTTCCGGTGGGTCTCGACCCTTCTCCAGGCACAACGCATTGACGGTGTTTACGATTTCGGACATGCCCAAGAACGTGTTTTGCCCTGAGGAGCAACCCAAGTCGGCCGCTTTGATGCACGGCGGAAAATCTAATCCGATTAGCATTTCTTTCGTGTTCTTCACCCGCACTTGTCTCGATTTCTCTATAACTTTTCTCTGGATGAAAACAAAGAAATTGCTTGGTAAGAATTTCTATAGAATGGAATTGTAGCACAAGAAGAGAGAGAAAAAAAAGAGAACTACATAACGATTATAGGTATATTATAGCAATAAATAACGTACCGTCACATATAAATTATGAATCATATAGATAACGGTCATTTCAATGTGTACCTGAAGAAGAGAGTTGCAAGCATAGCTGTTTTCTCCATCTCCACCGGTCATACTAAGGGCACTGATGAAAGGGTAGATATTATTATTAGCCCTCCTTCCATTCCCGTATTTATTATCCTCCTTTCCACCTCTGCATGAAAACATGTGCATGTATGTTCATAGTACATTACATGCAATGGAACAATAACGTTAGGGAGAAATTAAAGTTAGATTGCGGGAGACGTGGATAGAGCATATGTGTTTTTAGAAGCTGTCCATGGACATAACATAACATAACATACATACATACATACATTAATACATACATATATACATGTAAAAGGTGTATATATAGGACAAGATGGAACCTTTGGGAAGGAACGAAGAGGGGAACATTCGAATCTGTCTCTCGCATTATATATTGTATGAAAAGTCCAGAGGATGTCGTTTACACCTATTGAGTGCATTTGTGAATGTATTCTCTCCCATATTTATAGATGATATGTATCGACCCTTTAAATGGAACATATGTATTGTGTTTTTTTTAAATCACAAAAGGTGAAGCGTGAAACACGAGGACACTTTGGAAATTCGAAGGAAAAAAAAAATAATACAAAACTACAAAGGCGTGAAACTGACAAGTGTAGACTCCAAATTGATAACGTTTTTCCTTGTCGACGGGAAATCATATTCAATTTATAGATTATTTCAGAAGATATTTTAATTTATGAATCAATATCAATACATTTATTTAGATTTTGTAAATACTGTTTCATCATCGTAAAAGCGTAAAAATATAAAAATTAAATTCGTGGAAGAAGTCATCCATAACGTTATATGACCGTTATTGGCGCTGAAATTGCTCTACAGATCAATAGAAATTTTGTTAGTATATTGTGTCTTCGCTCGCACATTTTTTCAGCGAACACGTTTGATTTTGGAGTTCTTTCATAATAAATAACCGAAAAGATATATAATTTTGTTGGTATGAATAACTCAATCAATTTCTATAAATTATATTTGATTGTATAGTTCTATATTTATACGGTCTTGTCTTGTGTATTCGATTCATCCTTATCGATTTTATTTAAAAGTTTCCTAGAAAGTGTTTCTTTTGTATATCGTGTTTCGCAGCGGTGATTATTCTCTGTCCTCATCGATACTCGGGAATTCAATTATTAAATGTGAAGTGATATATCATATGTGTCTGTTATTAATTCCGCGCACCAAAAAGGCATGGGTTTGTGTAATGGAGGAGACTCGTGGTCCGAACAAGTGGCAGACAGTGTTTACACATAAGTTCAACGTTTCGGAGGAATCGAATTAACTAGAGATGTTTTGAGTGCTCGTGTGTGAACATATAAAATAATAAATATTAAGCTTCCTAATAAAAAAATATTAGGGATAATCGATTAAAAAATTACGATTTTTTTAACAACATATATAAAATTATTGTTTTTTTTATCTTTTATATAAAATTATAAATTTTACTATATTCCTGCAAAATTTATAAATTAATGATTTTATATAGAAATTCATAATATTATTGAATGTATAGAAATATATTAAGAATAATAAAAATTGTGAAATTTTATATAAATTTTGTAAAATCAATTATTTTATATGAATTCTTTTTGCAATTCTTTTTTATGTCGGTTGTCCTAAAATATAAAGAGGCTTATCGTAGTCGCATTTGGCACATAAACCCAGAACAGTATAATATTGTATTTAAAAAATTTTAAAATTAGTTTTTAATAACAATACGATGATTTGACCACGTCCATCTCCACATACGTGTTCTTATCGTGTGTGTGTGTGTGTGTGTGTGTGAGAGAGAGAGAGAGAGAGAGAGAGAGAGAGAGAGAGAGAGAGAGAGAGGTTGTAATCTTTCTTCCAAACTTTATAAGTGCGTTATACTAAAAATATATATATATTTCTTTTGGAAAGAAAATGAATATTTTATAAATTTAATATGAATCAAAAAGTCGAGCAGAAATCATATGATTAAAGAGTATACTCTGTATATATCATAAATAAAAGAAATATGTTCTAAACTTAACATAAGACATGGAAAATCGAAAAGTTGAAAACGGAAAATCAAATGATTGGTCTGAAATTGTCAAGGTTCAAATAATTTTTAAATTCTTTGGATTCTACTATTGAATTTATGGGAAAATAATATGTGATAGAAATAAAATTAGATTTTGAGATATGATTAAAAATAATAATAGATACAATATTATTATGTCAAATATTATGTATCTGATTTATTTCTATTATATCTATATTTTTTTTAATTTTTTGTTAATTTTTCTATAAATATTTGAGTTATTTTTATTATAATGTAACAACAAGAAGAAGAGATATATCAATAATAGTAATTCTATTTTTTTTTCTTTTCATTCTTGTATAATAATATCCCTTCACTATATAAAATTTTTTGTATACATAATCTTGATTTCAAAATTGTGAAAAAGGTTATGCTAATGAAGTCAATGATTCTTCGGTGGAGAAGAAAACATCTCGATAAATAAAGAGATACTGAGAAAGCATAATGATAATTAATAAAAAAAGTTAAAAATAAGAAAAGAGAATGACAAAAAAGAGAAAATATTCTGATTTTCTAGATAAAAATTCGATCAAGATATTTTTTTATCGATCTAAATAAGGATAAGAGTTTCTAAATTCTGACGGATGTTTTGTCGAAACTGTTTTCTATAGACCCAAATAGTACGGTTTCGATCGCTGAAATATCGGAGGATAGCTTCTCCAGTTAAGATACAATTCGTTGTAATTATTTTTTACCCTTACATATTTGGTTTCAGTGTTTCTATAATCTCATTGCGTTGTTATAATCTCATTGCGTTGTTGTGTGAATGTTAGAACCTAATTGAAGTAAAGTTTTGGGTGAAATATGGTTTCATGGTTTTTACTTTTCATATTGAGGGGGTTTCCACGTTAAAAAATAGGTCTTGTTTAATTTTATTAATTGTGTTATTATTGCACTAGATATTGTCATCCTCGTATATTTATACAAATAACGGGTTTTTATTTCTGATTCGTGGCATACGATATAAATAACATAAAATTCTTAACATGTGATACCAGAACACTTTGATTGTTCGATGTACTTTTTATAAACGATGGAGACAAATACTAGTCAAATGGGGAGCTTGAACGGTATCAACTATTACATATGGAAGGGTAAGATGAATGATCTACTTCATGAAGTGATGTCAATGTGGATTAATCAACCCATTTAAACTCATCCCAATTGGGTTAATTTAATTAATAAGTTGGGTTGGATTAGCCATACAATAATAATTTAATGGATTGGGTTTGTGACACCTATAACTCGTATTTCGCATACAGGTTGTGATACATGGATAAATAAAATCACAACAGTAAAATTTCGAAAGAAAAATTACATGAATTTTAAAAAATATTCGTCAGAGTATAATACAACGGAAGATATTATCAAATACATAAGTACATTTTACATACATATATAAAAATATCAGTATGTAATACAAGTGGTGATAAATTATAATACAAAGGTTCAAAGTTCACCGCTCTTTATTTTCTGAAAACGAAATCAAAGGTAATTGTATATGATCAGACGATGAGCTATCATTGGGCCCCGCGTCTGTCTCGGCCACTACTGCTGCTTTCGACCTGAAACGTAACAACGTCCTAAGCTACATGTTTAGAGAGGAATTTAGATGTACCCCGAGATTTTTATTTTTATTGAAAACGACCAAACAATATAGTCATTACTATATGTATACATGCGACGAGGTATATCAATCAAATCAATCAAAGTTGAGTCAAACAACAATCTCAAACATAATCCGTCAATCGTCTCTATGTGTATCTTACACGTAGATAAATCTAACATCTCATTCATGCCTGTGGCAAAAACGAGGCGCAACACTCCAAGCAAATATTATGCGAGGATCTTAAGTGGTTATCATACTTCTCATCAGTAACCGATATCACGAATCTCAGTACGAATATATCCCTATACCCACTCCATACATCAAACCCCGATACCATCGACTGTCGAGCAAAATAGCTCTATGCTAACTACTCCTCCTTACCGACCATTCGCATCAGAAAATACTCATCGAACTCGATCTCACGTCTTTTAATGTATGTCCGTACCACCTCGCCGAAAGACACACGTAACTTTCCGAGTCTCAGGTTTATTTGCCAATCAATGGGTGATTCACATAAATCTGTAATCCGTTCTATGGCCAATGGAACGTTGGCGCAGTTGCCAAAGAACCGTACTGCTTTGTCACGTATTCGGGTGACACACAAACCCAAATATGTGAATCACTGGATGTCATAAGATCGCATAATCACAACCACGTCACCATGGTATGATAAACGACTCAAATCTATTATCGTACAATACGGAGATTTATAGTCAAGACAATCATCGTGATATCATTCAAAACCCGTCTACAATCATACACTGAATAATATCCGAACTCATCTGAATTATGTCAATGTTATGCCATCTACCCTGACAAAATTCTTCTATCACAAATAGTCATGCATTATTACTTATCGTACACACGGTCAAACATAAATAATTTCTTTTAAGTTTGTTCATACTTATTTTATCTTATTTCAATAATTTATTATCTTTTAAATCATCGGTTCGATTAAACTAGATTTCTTCCCATTCATATTACCATTTCGGCTCATCCTAAGATTGATACTTACCCGGTCGAACATATGTATGGTCTGATTCGAACTGAATTTAGTCAAATTTTGGTTAAGTTTTGGGTTGGGTTGGAGTTGGTCGGTCCAGTTGTTAGACGTGGTCGGTCTAGCTTTTTTTTTTGGACGGTTTGGTCTTAAGTTGGACCGAACTGTTGGTTGTAATGCTCTAGGATGATCCTTGATATGACATTTTGACTATGTATTGATTCATTGGTTTATGAATGCATTATTTTTTCCGTTATATGATTGGCATGTTTGTTATATTTCAGTATCCTTGAATCGTCTGCAAGATGATTCTAAACTCCCTGGTCAGTTGTCATTATGGGAACAATGATGAATTAAGATCAGTATGAGGTGTGATTGATGCATTGGATGCATATCATAATCATGGGTTCTCGGTGGTAGGTTAGGAGGTGAAGTCTCCACATTTAGGTGGAGCTTCCTCGGATAGGATGCTCGGGAGATGGTGTGAGCTGGGAAGTGTCGGGTTTCACCGGGTAGAGTCGGTGTAGGTTGGCGCTAGGACACTCCCTCTCGAGGTGGAGCACGTGCACTCACGTGTCTCATTCTCGGTGGAACATCGTAGATGACTAGGATCGTCTTCACGCGACAAAACTGTGGGACAATTCTAGTTGGCAGGTTAGGGTGCGAGGGTAGAATCCGCATACTCAAAGGTAGTGTAGACTCTACGGGGATCCTGGACTAGGTATCTAGCGGGTTCGGTAGTATGACTCAGGTTAGTCTCAGGGGAAGTCGGGATAGACTTAGGAGATGAGTAGACGTTGGGTATAATCCTCGGGTTGCTAGCAGGTGAAGTCTCGGACTTTACCAGTGAGGGTTAGTTAGACGGTCTAGGGAGTCATACAACCGAGGGTAGCATTTGTCGGTCGGGCGACGTGGGTTAGGACTTCGGTTCGAGTCCTATCGGGGTGAACGTTCTAACACGAAGTGTTTCAGGTATAGATGAGCAGGATCGGTGGCGGTATAAGGCGAAGAGGTCTTGAGGAGTCATCGACGGGAGCTTCATCAGATTCATGGCGACATGTGACTAACTCCGGTGCATCAGGTAAGTGAGGTAAGTCTGGTAAGTTGTGTTTTAAATTCCGACGAAAGTTGATCGGTGCTGAAAACGACGATATCCACTATGCTTATTTTTATATTCCTCTTTCTCCACCAAGGTGGAGATTGTTGGGTTTAGGGCTTAAGACCCATAATGTTTTATGATGAAGAAATATAATCTTCTGTTTGAGAAAGAGGGTTTTCGGCTTTGTCGAAACTGTGCGTATAGGCTTTAGGTTATTCAACCTAAGGAGCGTCTTCTTCACTCCTCGACGAGAGAAGCGGCTGAAACAAGAGAGAGAGAAAGGAGAGAGAGAAAGGGCGATTCTGGTGACGATTCCGGTGAAAATCGAAGACGGTCAGGTTTGCTATCTCTCGGGTTCTTCCTTTCGGTTCTTTTCTTCTTGTTTGCTATGTATAAACACATAGAGAGGTGAGACTCCGGGTTTGTGGAGATCCACCAGATTTCTTTCGTTTTCTTCTCCGATCCGTCGCATAGTGGATTCGTCGCACCGTCCGGCCGAGATGTAGGCCCGAGATTTATCTCGGTAACCGAACTCGTTAAAATCCGCTGTGTCTTCTTCTTTATCGCACGAACGAGTGACGGAGAGATCAGAGAGGGTTCGATACCACCTTCACAATATCAATACATAAATCAATTGAAAAATAAATTTCAATTTGACATTTTTTACCAAATAAATACAAAACGTGAAATAATCGTTAATTTTGGCTGACGTAACATTTATATCTACTCGTTCATCGCTTTGACACCATCACGTCAACGGCTTATATCAACAATTTTTTTTAATTACATATCACCAATTTTATATATATATATTTATATATATATATATATATATTTATTTATTTACATGTGTATATATATGTGTGCCTGCGTGTTATTGGTGATGTGTTAATTTTTTAAAAATAATTATGACGTGGTGTACATCTGTCGCTGATGTGGCGTGACAAAACGATGACTATCAAAATATAAATACTATGTCAATTTCACTATGTTTCTTTTCGTATATTTATTTGGCAGAATTGTGAAATCGGAGTATTTATTTATCAAATCGAAAAATTATATATTTTATGGAATTCTCAAAAAAAAAATATTTTTATTTTATTTTTTGGATTATAAAAAAGAGAAAAATGTGGATGGATTTAAGAATTCACGCGGCCCATAAAGTGAAAAAAAAATCCCAACTTGGGCTTATGTCTAAAACAAATATAGGCCCATCCACATGCCACTCTCCTGCCCCCAAAACATGGATATTAATTTATTAATCTGTATAACTGTACTATAGCTTCATTTTTTGAGATCATAAATCCTATTTTGGGTTATATAAAAATTTGTTTGATGATATACAATCTACCTTTGGATCAACACTAAAGTTTCTAAATAAAATTCTGAAATTCTTAATTAAAAAGGTTTGTAAGGCTGCATTATTTGTATTAATATACACACAACATAGTCCATCAAATTCAATTGAATCAATTTTTTTTTTTTAAAAGGTGTCGGTTTTAAGAACAAAACATATAAGTAAAACGAGAAATATAACACAAGATGGGTTGAAACTTAGGTGAGAGAACAGTTTACACTTTCACCTCACTGTTTTGCCACCCACATTCACGCATGCATTCCTGATGGAAAGGGTAATATATAATGCCGGAAGTTATATAAGACCACATGTACCTATCAACTTTGGCTCTTTCATATTCCAAATTTGCCCTAAATGGGTTTAACCTAATAACAATAGTTAAATGGGTTGTGTCAACCCATAAAACCCATTTCACCCCATTTAATCATTTTAATATTCTACATCATTTCTAACAAGAATAAAAAAATATTCAATTAGATTATCATTTTATTTTATTTTAGGTTTTAAAAGAATTTTTTCTAATTTTAAAATACTAAAAAGATATTTTTATATACGTAATTTAATATCCTAAAATTATAATTTTTTTACGTATGAAGAAAATTATCCAAAAATTATATTAAATTATGTTAATATCAATACCCACAAAATAAAATAAATAATATAAGTAAATAAAAGAATTCACGTTAATTTCATTTCAATTCGAATCAATTCAATCGATTCTTCGAATCGATCCGTTTTGATTCATTTCGAGTCGAATTCGTTCGATTCGCATCGAACGGATCGTTTTGATTCGTTTCGAGTCGAATTCAATTAAGACAAAATCAATCTGTTTGATTTGTTTTGAGTCGAATTCGAGTCGAATCGAATTCGATTTGAATCGATATGTTTTGATTCGTTTCGAGTCGAGTTCGATTCGACTTGATTCGAATCGAATTGATCATTTTGATTCGTTTCGAATCGAATTTAATTAAGATCAAATAAATCCGTTTTGATTCATTTCGAGTCGAATTCAATTCGGATCAAATCGATCCGTTTTGAGACGAATTTAATTCGGAACGAATCAATCCGTTTTGAGCCAAATTCGATTCGAATCAATTTGTTTCGATCCGAATCAAATCGATCCATTTTTCGGCTCAAATTGATCTTAAAATTCGATTCGTTTGGGTTCGAATTCGATTTTTATTATAAAATTCTCATTTATAAAAAAATATTCAAATTTTAATTATTTTTTATATTGAGTTTTAATTCGATTTTTATTTTAAAGAAATTATGTGCATTCGATTTTATATCTAATTTGAGCATATCTTATTTGATTCGAATTAATTTATTTTTTATTTTGAAATATAAATATATTGACTTTATTTATAAATATATTTTTAATATTTTATTAATCAAAACTACTATCAATAACTAAAGAATATAATGTTTAATGAGCTATTTGGGTTTTAACCCATTAAACCTATGAAACAATTATAACTCAAAATAATAACCCAAATATAATAATTCGGTTGTGCCAACTCAATTTGACATCTATAACCGCAATGAAACAAAAAGGGACGAGTGTGTCATAATTTGAGCCACGACGAGAGACAAATATTCTACTTCAAGTGTGTATCATTTACTCGAAAGAGAGAGAGAGATTTTGGTGTATGTTTTCAAACTTGTTAACTAAAACTGTACACAGAGCATGGGTTTAGCACGGAACGAATCCAATTCCACTCTCACTTTCTCTCCTCATTGACAGCTGAGGCCTGGCTATGGAGAATCACTGCCACAGATTCCCGGCGGCGAAACATCAACTGTTTCGCTATGAATTCTTCGATCGTCTTCTGAAATTCCTCGTTGCTGAGTTTATCCTCCGGGTAAATCCCGTCGTCCCCCTCAACTTCCTCTATTCTCCGGCACTTCTCCGTCTCCGATCGCCGGAGGGAACCTTTGGCCACCTTCTCCGTACTCTGCTTCACCGGAATGTCTGATTTGCTTCTCCGGTAGATCTTCCGATGATCCGACGCCAGATCGTCGGTATCGCTCGACGCGCGGTCTTCACGCGCGTGAGATTTTGAATTTGAATGCGAGTTCGTCTCGATCTCGGTCGCGATCGCCTGTTTATCATCGTACACGATCTCATCTCCGGTCTGATTCTCGTGCGACGGCCCGGCGCAGTGCTCGCCGGATCTGACGAACGCCTCGTAAAAATCGGCGGATGACGGATCGGAGGACTTGGCGAGAAGAGCAATGACGATGGAGTTCCCCAGGAGGAACATGAACAGAGGACTTAAAACGACGCAAGCGAGACTGCGGATAAACTCTCCGGAGATTTGGACGGCTCCGGCGAAGGGAAGGCGAGTGAATGTCCATGAGAGAAAGAACAGAGCGACGGAGACTTCCGCCGCACGGAAGAAGCGGCCGAAACTGCGGTAACGCCATAACGCCTTGGCTTTCTCTGCTTTCACGTAGTCGAAATCAGTCGAATCCATTTCTGGAATCACATAAGAGACTCTTCGACGATTTTCCCAGGAAGCTCGAAGAGAGAAATTCTTGGAAATGGGATGGAAGAGGGAAAGAGAGAATACGAGACTCTGCCTCCCTGCCCAAATTTCTCTCTTTTTATAGACTTTGTCGACAGCATTCGCCCTTCCTTTTCCCTTTCAAATAATAATTGATATATTTTTTTTTTCCACGCATTTGGACGTGCATATACCATTTCTCTATATTATTTAATCATTAATTACAAACATCTAATCATATAAATTCTGTTTGTTTTCTTATTTTCCACTAGAATTTTTTTTTAAGTCAACCAGAATGATTAATAACGATTCGTGTTGGTAATTCTTTTGACTCGCCACAACAAATTATGTTGTTTAAAATAAAATAGAATAAACAGCTACTGATTATTCAACAAAAACTCTTATTCCATCATAAAGTTTTATAAAAAATATTATATAAATATAAATTCGCCGCATGGCATGGTTCAACTACTACGTACGTATGTAATTATTTAAGAAATTGAGAAAAAGAAATGGAGAGGGCAAATGAAGAGTGAACTAGTTTCGTATTTGGCAAGTCTTATCTATTCACCGATTCATTAAAATCAAAATTTAAATTTAAAAAATAAAAATAAAAGCATGTCTACTCTCTAATATATATTTTTTATCACTCAGATTTATAAATTTTAAACTTTATTATGAAAATGTAATTTGTCAGACACGCAATTGTTTGTGCCTCAATTTATTCACACCTTACAATTTCTTTCTTTTAGAAATTCTCTTATTCGTATATTTTTTTCACAATATGATGCATCTTATTTGAAGAGGAAAAGGCCGTGGGACAGAAAACATTATTATAAATTTATAATATGTGTTTTTTGTGTGTATATACACGGAAAAAGTATAAAAAGCTTTAAATTCCCCCATGTATATACTATGATTTGTATGTGTCCACGTATGAATGCGCTCATAGATATGTACTTTATACGATATGCATATCATCTTTTTATATTTAGAATTCCATCCATCTTCATTCTTATTACTATTATAATAATATATAATTTAATCTTATAAAAAATATATTTTAAATATATTATTTCCAGGGAAAAAGCATATAAATAGAGAGGGGTCCTGATTCAAACTTTGACCGGTGGCAGCAGGCTACGTGGAATAGACAGTTTGTAGCCTTAGAGCAGGGCACATGAAACAAAACGACACCGTATTAACCGAACCTCCCCCACCCAGAAAAGGGGTGCGCACGGGTAGAGTACCCGTACCGGTACCCGTACCCATATATTTCAGGTAATGGACTTTATTACCCGGTTTTGATTTTATATAAACCAGGTATCTGTGATTTATGTTGATAAAATATCCGCAAGTACCCGGAATATATAGATGCATTTTTTGTTTGATGGATCATTCCCAATGCTAACCCTTCTTATGCATTTTCATCCATATTGAATATCTAACAGAAAAACAAATAGTTTAAAATTTTTATGAATTAAAATATAAAATAATAAACATACACGAAGAAGACCAAGAAGAACACGTAATAAAACTAAAAAAAATGGTTTATTTTAATTTGAAATCCTAACTAAAAGCACCTTCGATCATAGAAGAAATGACAAGACAGAGAAAAAATCCCAACTAAAAATCATCAAATCAAAACCTTAACTTCAAAACCCTAACCAAAAACGAAAATTATAGAGAAACGGAATTACAGAGAGTGAAATCATTATGTAGAAATGGAGATTGAATCTGGATAAAATGAAACCTTCAAGCAAAAGGGAGTGGAGAGAAAACGCTTAGGAGATTCATTGGAGGAAACCAGAGAGAGAAATTTTAGCGACTTTCACAAATTTTGTTTGGTAAAGGTAGAGTGATAAACACCTTTATTTTAACCTACTGGTATAAATGCAATTTAATATAAATATAAGGATAAAATAGTAATTTCGAATAGTACAAGGTATCCGAGGATACCCGTTAATAGGGGTGTCAAAAAAGCTCGAGGCCGGATATCCGGTCCGAATCCGTCCATAAAATTTACAAGCTCGGGCTTCACAAATCAAGGCCCGTTCGTTCTTCGGACCGGGCTGGCCCGACCTGGAAAATTACGGGCCAAAAGCGGGTTCGGGTCGGGCCGGCCCGATCTGGCCCGTAGACCCGATTAAAATATAAATTATATATATAAATATATGTGTATATAGGTAAATATATGTATATTATATATATATATATATATATATATTTGCACATATTTAATCATATATATATGATTTTTTGGGAGATATAATCGGACAAAAAGACGTTGAACGTGCGAATTATAAAAAAAAAATCACATGGAAATAATTATGAACAGATCAACCATGAATACCAAATAAAATTATATATCATTTTAAGAATGAAATTCTCTAAACAATTTGGCATCCATTGGAGAAGCAGCATGTTATTGTCCAAATGAAAAAGTAAAAGTGTTGAGATTAAAAGAAGAGAAAATTCTTGTAGAGTAAACCATGTCCTTAGAAAACTGGAATCTTAAGATTTTTTTTTTGGTCCGATATATTCGATTCATTATATTAATTAGTAACACTAAAGTAATGCAAGGAAAGGTGATGGTGACCATCAAACATATAAAATATTAATATACACATATGTGTATAATTATATATAGCTTTGATTTTATGTCGTTTAGGATATAATATTAGTCCCTTTCATATTATTTTGAATATAATATATATATATATATCTGGAAAAAAAATACTTGGAGTCTGTTAATTTTTTACAACAAAGTACATTATGTTTTGTGGCAAGCATACAAACTTTTGTTAGATCACTTTTGTACCTTCATAAAAGTTTATAGGCGAATAATCCATTTCCACATTAACTCGATATATAATAATTACTAAAAAGATAAGCAAGAATATATATATATATATATATATATATTTGATAACTAGGATAATTTTCCGATCTTTCGACCCGACTACATCCATCTTAGATCGAGATTTTCCCATTTATGTCCTGTCCACATTATTTTATCCCATTTGACAGTTACGCACGTGGAAAATTCATCGGCATATTCGTCAACCAACATACATGTAACATATATACATAAATATATAAAAATATGTATAGAAAATTCCATAATTAGGAACATTTGTTTGGAAAAGCCGAGGCGTTTTCTAATATTCTCGGGAATAACCGACGTGTGCACACGGCTTTGACACCTTTCATATATTGTTTCGGTCATATTCGGATCTTATTTTTGTGAACATTATTCTTGAGTCGATTTTTTTTTTATATAAAAAAAGTGCACAAAAAAGAGGGCACGAGGAGGAGGAATATCGGATTCCAAGGGGTCCGGTGGCTCCGTTCCTTTGTACCCATAACGAGCAGTTATGGATTCATTTTGGGCTTTTGCATTAGAGGTTTTGGGTCGAAGAAATTATGGCTCATTTGTCGCTTTTATTGCGTACAAAATGTGTATTTGTGCTAATAATAATAATAATAATTGCCTTTTACCAAAAAAATAAATAAATAATAATTTTATTGGCTTCTCATGAATAAACATGACTGTTGATTTTGTCTAAATCAAATTTGGCGTCTGATGGCAATTGTTGATTTTTACATGATAATTTCAATATATTTGAATTTTGAACCACTCAATATTATGATTTGAGATATTTTTCTTAAAAAATCTATTTCAGTTCAGTTTTAATTCCAATATTTATGTATTCAACTTTTTTTTTCTCTTTTTAAAAATTAATTTTTTGTCCAACTTTAATTTGAGTCAAATCTTATACCCGATTTTTCATTCAACTTTATCAATAAAAAGAATATTTATTGATTTAAATATAATTAGACTTTATTAGATTTGATTCTTTACAGTTAATTCAAATTATTAGTTCTAATTTTTATTATAAATTTTAAAATGAATAAAATAAAGATAATTGGCAAATGACTAGATGTATTTTTATTTCCTTTTGTGAGTTAAATGAAAATAAATATTTAGAGTAATTTAATTTTTTTACAGGTATAATTATTGGGGCATTTGAGTCTTTGACCATTTTTATCTATTTATGATTTTTATTAAATTGAAGGAAATATATCCAAACAATAGAACTTCTCTTCTCAGTTTTAACAAAATAAAACCTAAACTTTGTTTTTTATCAAATAAAACATCAACTTTATTTTTCAGTCAAAATAAACTCCAACTTTAAAATCTTTATCATTTTTAACTTTATTTCTAACATAACGTTCCGACATCCTACATAGCAAATCAATATTTTGACCGTATTTGACATATCATCATCCACATATCATGATATCGGAATGTCATGTCATCAATAGGGTTAAAAATGACAAAAATTTTAAAATTTGGGTTTATTTTTGACTGAAAAATTAAGTTAGGTTTTATTTAATAAAAAATAAAATTTAAATTTTATTTTGTGAAAACTGTAAAGTTTAGGTATTGTTTTGAGATTGTTTCAAAATTGAACATACACACCGTCAAAAAAGATAGGGAAAATGATATTTTTCTACATCAATTTAGTAAAATGTGACCTTTTTCTACACGAATTTTTTATTTGACAAAAACCTACACTATATTATCAGATGTCTCAAATCTATACACGAATTATCCAATTTTACTGCAATTTACTACACAATCCAAAACGGTGTTAAAATGTCCGTTAATTGATGACGTGGAAGGCCACGTGGTGGCTGACGTGGAAGACCATGTGGAAAATTTTGCCACGTCACCACGCCACGTCAGATTTTCAAATAAAAAATTAAAAAAATAAAAATTTAAAAAAATAAAAAATAAAAAATTTAAAAAAATTTAAAAAAATTCAAAAAATAAAAATCGAAAATAAAATAAAAAAATAAAAAATACATATATATACATATATATACATACAAACATATATAAATACATATACATATATACATATATATATATATAAACATATGCAATACATATATATATATATATATTGTATATATACATACATATATATATGTATGTATACATATAAAATATAAAAAAAAATACATGTACATACATATATCTATACGTGTATATACATATATATTCATATCTATATACAAATACAAATATAAATATATATACTCCTATGTATTAATATATCTATATATATATATACATACAAAATAAAAAAATATACACATATATATATATACATCTATACAAATATATATACATACATACAAATATATTTATATATACATAAATTTTTAATTTGATATACAAGTATATATTTATATATACATAAAAAAATAAAAAATACATATATATACATATATGTACATATAAATATATTTATATATACACAAATATATGTATGTATATATATGTATTTTTTTTATTTTGTATGTATATATATATATATATATATACATTGTATATATTTATATATATATACATGTATACATGTATACGTATTTATATATGTGTATGTGTGTATATATAAATATATTTGTATGTATGTATATGTATATATGTATTTTTTTTATGTAGTTAAATTTTTTAATTTTTTAATTTTTTTTTGAAAATCTGACGTGGCGTGCTGACGTGACAAAATTTTTCACGTGGCATTCCACGTCAGCCGCCACGTGGCCTTCCACGTCATCAATTAACGGACATTTTAACACCGTTTCGGATTGTGTAGTAAATTGCAGTAAAATTGGATAATTGGTGTATAGATTTGGAATATCTGAAAATATAGTATAGGTTTTTGTCAAATTAAAAATTCGTGTAGGAAAATGTTATATTTTATTTTTAAATGTCATTTTTCCAAAAAGATAAAACACAAGAGAACATCAGTTTAACATCAAAAGCTCAGAATAACGTGAATCTGACCGGTGACCAGAAAGACCAACAACTCTCTCTCTCTCTCTCCCTCTCTCTCCCCATCATCCATGGCACTGCAACTTTGGGAGACTCTGAAGGAAGCCATAACAGTCTACACAGGGCTTTCTCCGGCGGCGTTCTTCACCGTTCTTGCCCTCGCCTTCGCGATCTACCATTTCGTCTCTGGCTTCTTCGTCTCTCCCGAAGAACACCGGCCTCGGTCTTTGGATGCGCAGCCGCTGATGGATCCTCTTCCCCCGCCGGTTCAGCTCGGCGAGGTCTCCGAAGAGGAGCTTAAGCAGTACGACGGCTCCGACCCTAAGAAGCCCCTTCTCATGGCGATCAAGGGCCAGATCTACGATGTTTCACAGAGCAGGTACATGTTGATCCTTATTTCATCGCGAAAGTTTTTCGAAATTCGGATTATCACAAGTTCGATTCTGGATTGATAGAACTAAACGAACACTAGGTTTCTCGATTAATTAATAATAGTGAAATTTGTAGCTCGAATCGATAGCTCTGTAATTTCTCCGAAGAATTTCCGATCTTTTAGGATTTTGGTCGTTTGCTGGATGAAGTTCAAAATCACAATCGTTATCTTATCAACTTTCATTTCTGGTTATCTAATTCGACGAGAAACATCGCAGTTTTTTTTTTCCATGTCTTAGCTATTACTTAGTTTTATGGTTTGTATATGTATCCGATTTGGTTTGAGCCTTTCTGGGTATTTCATGGTTTTTCTTTCTGCTCCTGATTTGACAAATCTTATTTTAAATTTGTTTTTTTAATCTCCTCCTTTTTGTCATAATCTTTCGAGTTGCTTTCTGCTTCTCCATTGTTGATTTCTTCATCTTTTTAAGAAAGTGTGCCATCACGAGCATCATAAACGTGTATCACATAGGATTCTTCAATGATTCGACTACTACCATAACGTATGATAGTTTCGTTACTTTTTTTTTTTTTCAATTTGTCCCTCTTTCGGGTTTCTACGCATCACATAACCAAAAACGTTTGGGATATTAAGTTTTGATCGCCGTGATTCAATTGCTGTATCATTCCATTCGAGTTGTGCAATACCCTTTTCACACGTTCGTTGTATGTGTACAAGCAGAAAACAGTCATGATGCATGTTAGCACATACGCCATGCATGGCATTGATGTGAATCATCCTCAAGCTTTTTTACATGACTCTCAACCTTGCTGCTTCCATCCTTTTCTCTTCTGCAGAATGTTCTATGGACCAGGCGGGCCATACGCTCTTTTCGCGGGCAAAGATGCGAGCCGAGCTCTGGCGAAGATGTCGTTTGAGGAAAAGGACTTGACGGGGGATATCTCGGGTCTCGGTCCATTTGAGCTGGAGGCATTGCAAGATTGGGAGTACAAGTTCATGAGCAAATATGTGAAAGTTGGGAGTATCAAGAAGGAAGTTCCGGCGACAGAAGAAGGGTCGGAGCCCTCGGGAACTAACAGGGAAGCAGAAGACGGTCCTTCTAAAAACTCGGGAGAAGAAGCTGCAGCCGGAAACCCAGAAGAAACTTCTAGAAACGCGGGCGAGGAAGCTGCAAAGGCTGTGGCAAATGGTGATGCTGAGAACAAGGAATAATGTAGAGAGTTTTTATATGTTCTTAGGGTTTCTAAGTATAATCGGTTTACGAAGTTTGTCATATTCATCATGCCGTTATGAAACTGAATGAATAGACGTGTATGACGTGGGAAGGATTGAAAAGTATAAGTTATTAGCGTAAATCATTTGCGGCAAATGTCCTTGATATTTTTCTCAATCATATTTGCTAAAATTCCGCAAATTATATGGTTATTATATTTGCCATATAATGAAAAAAATAGTTATTTTATTTGCTAAAATAGCACTTGAAATATAAAAATATGAGCCACTGCTCCATGAAAAATAGAACAGATTGTATTCAGAGATTTCACAGTTCAATTACCATATCGAAAACATAAATTTAGTATTGTGATAATTTTATTTATTTTCTTTTTCCTTTTTCTCCTCTTTTTTATCATCTTTCTTCTCTTCCTTTTTCTCTTCCTTCTTTTCTTCCTTTGCGGGTCCCACGAAAATCAAATCAACTTTGCCGACTTTCTTCAGCTTTTTCACCACCGCGACTGCGTCCATCTGACCTGTCACCGTTAGTTTCTGGTCCTTCATATCCGCAGCGATTGAATCAACTCCTGTTTCCCATTATATATATATATATACACACACACACATTGTTCATTAGAATATTAACTAATTATATAAAAAAAATTCCACCCCTATATACAAAATATTTATGGGCATTTTTAGGAGCATTAATGCATATACAAATTAAATAAATGTCCAACAAAACACAATGTGTCAAATCCACGGACAACTAAATCCTCTATGCTATAACCGAAAATAAGGTTTGGAAAAATGTATTCACGGTATCGCTTTCGTTCCTTTCCTTCGTTGATACGTAATGAGCAAAATAAGTATTTAAACTATAATATTCTTTCGGAGAAGGTTAGATATTTAATCTGCCAAATATTCCATGTTTTTTTTTTATCGATATATTTTATTAATATTTTAAAATATTATAATTTTATTTATATATTAGATAAAAATAGTTATTTAAAGATTATTGATTACTAATATGTGAAAAGTATAAACAACATTATGAGGACACGGATAAAGATATTATATATATATCTACAAAATATCTGTATCCTCATACTCTGACCAATCTTGAATGTTGGAAAATTTTGGATTCACACTTTTCAGAAATAATAGTATCAATACATCACATGGGATCTAAATCTTGGAAACCTCTTTTTTTTTTTATTAATTGATCCACAAAAATCAAATCGTAAATTAACCATATTAGACGAACCAAAGGAAAAATATAATTCCAGGCTTCTGATTATAATTTTTAATCCTAATATATATAATTACCCGATGAGATCGTAATATAATTGAAAAATAAGAAAAAGAAATTACTGATCACCGTAAATATCGGCAGCAGCTTCAATGGCTTTCTGTTTGGTCTTGTCATCCGTCATGGTTAAGACCTTCAACACCACTTTCTGAAAAACCACACACATATATTTTATATATATATACGTAAGTAAATAAGTAAAAGAAATTACTACAAAAATTAAATTACCTGAGCCATTTCTTCGAAGAATCTTTCAAGAAGAAGACGTTGGGATCAAAACTAGAGAGAGAGAGAGAGAGAGAGAGATTTAGAGAGAGATTTTTTGGGGGGTTGAAGGGAGAGAAGAGAAAATGGTGGGTTTTGAAAAATTTGTGGTGGCTTATTGGAAAGGACGAGACAACGTGACGTATGTCATGTATAATGGACTCCCATTAGGCATTTTTGCGCTCTCTTTCTAACTTGTTCTATTTGTCACTTTATATTACGGTATCATATAGTACCAGAAAATATTATACAACTCTGGTTAGGCATATCTGCGTTCTCCTTCAAACATATATTTTTTTTAATATATATATGGTTTTAGATATTTGAATCTGAACTTCAATCTTATATTTCCATTTCTAGAATTCTCAAAAAGTATTTGGCGAGTATATGAATCCGATTTTTGAAAAAATTAATATTAATTTATAACTTTTACAAATAATAAAAATAATTTTAATTTGAAAAATATTAAAGGTGCTTTTAAAATTTGTAATAAATAATTTAAACTTATAAGAGTAATACAAAGAATTTTATAGTTTTAATTTTATAAATTTTTAATAAATCTAAAATTTATTTTTATAATTATGTCGAATAATTAGAGATATAATGTAAAATATTTTTAGACAATAAATTTCTCTTCCCTCGAAATTCTCCCTAATATCAATTATCTCAAAAAAGGGATGAAATTAATGTCCCGAATATTATTGGAGTATCATGTTAATAAAGACGGAAGATATCTTTAGCATTTTCGAATTTTTTGGAGGTACAATGGCTAGAAGTTTATTTTTCTATAAAATGTATAATTTATTAACTTTTTTTTAAAAATTTTGTAAACAAATAAAACTCATATTGTATCATCCAAAAGATTATGTTTTACGTGGATAGAACAACAAATCCTTAAG
Source organism: Tarenaya hassleriana (assembly GCF_000463585.1). Lineage (NCBI taxonomy): Eukaryota > Viridiplantae > Streptophyta > Magnoliopsida > Brassicales > Cleomaceae > Tarenaya > Tarenaya hassleriana. The sequence goes on along the minus strand of NW_010966092.1, from coordinate 210,160 downwards.
ACAAATAATATAGACAACAATTTAAACGAAACTAAGCCATTATAAATTAAACGAAACAGTCTAAAAAATATATTAGGTTGCAATAATCTGGAGTCTTATAAAAAAACGAATAGAGTTGGTACCATGAAAGTGTATTAGAGATATACACACACACACATATATTTGTGTATATCTCTAATAAACCCATTAAAAAATTATTTCTAATTTTTCGAATGTAATATTGTACGTAAATGTTTTATTAAGTTCGTACAATTAAGAACAATGGCCCATTATCATAAGGGTGAACGTTTCGATACGGTTCCTTAGAAGCGAATCGAAAAGTGCGCTATTAATTTTTTCGAATTGGATCACGTTTAAAATTTTCAAATGATATTTGTTTTAGAAAACTGAATTTTTCGAAATCGAATCGAACCAAACCGAATTTTTAAAAAACTCGAAAACCTAAAAATTTCTTAGAAAGATTTATTTTTTTTTAACAAAAACTGAAACCGAGACGAATCGAAACCGAACCAAACGGAATATTAAATATTAACCGATTTGTATATATTTTTGTAAATCGAAAGAGAAGGAAAATTCTATTATAATTTATTTTAATAGACTGGAAAAGCTTTAATCGATTAGTTAATCTCTAAATCCTAAAATAAAAAAATCTTGAACAGAATTTGCAGGACTTTAATAGAACTTCAACAGACTTGTTGATCATAGAAAATTGTTGAACTATGTCAATCCTTGTAAATGTATATTATATAGTCCAAACTATATAGTACCATATATCATATATCAAATCTAAAATATTCGTATCTAATTCTTTAATACTCCCTCCGTTACTATATAATTATTGTATTTTTCATAACGAAATTAACATAAAGTTGGTAATTTGTTCTAACGTCTGAACCGGTTCAAAATGTACCATGAGGTGTAACATCTTAAACCATCCAAAACTTTCATTATCTCATTATAGAACAAAACCAACATTTAACGAAATATTTTTCCATACATTTTACAAAAACACAAATAAAATTTTAAAAATCGATTCACATAATAGTACAAGCATGAGGATTATCATCGCTAAAAAGCGAAGCAGCGACCTCGTCGCCGGCCACCGCAACGGAATAAACCGCCGGAGTGTGGAAGAAGGTGTGAACGCCGGCGGAGGATTCGCTCCGGTGAACGTCGGAGTAAAAGTGGTCGGTTACGTAAGAAGGGTATTTGTAGAAAGAGGCAAAATGTGAGTAACCGGGTCGGTACGGCCACGGTTCCGCAGCCTTACCGGCTCTCCGCACCGCCTT
>NW_010966092.1:170355-208861 GCF_000463585.1 Tarenaya hassleriana | reverse complement strand
CCCGGTCCAGCAGCCTTACCGGTTCTCCGTACCGCTTTCAACACCTTCTTCTCCTCTAACCGGTATCCCCTGGCGGTTATCTTCTGGGTTTCCATCTCCACTTCTACTTCTTCCACTCCTGTGAGCATTGTACCGGAGATAACCGGAGATTCATCAGTATTAGAGAACTTGGTTTTGGAAGTTTAAATTTTTTTTAAAATTAAGAATTTTGGTAAACCGAATAGCGAAACCTTTGAGCTTGAGGAGAGTCTTCTTCAACTTGGAAGCACATCCTTCACAATCCAAGTTTGGCACTCTTATCTCCACTGTCATCTGCATACCCATCAACATTAATCTTCACCTTTACGTACATATATATATATATGTATGCGTGTGACAAAATTCCGGTTTGGTTTTCACTCTTATGTACATAATGTAAAACAAGAAGCGGGGAGAGAGAGAGAGAGAGAGAGAGAGAGAGAGAGAGAGAGAGAGAGAGACTTACAGACATTCTGAGACGCTCCGACTGATCTTGTGCAAGCTGGAGAAGGAAGAACTTAGCGCACATATATATATATATATATATACAGGTGCATATATATATGTGTGTATCTATAGGTTATATTTATATTTTTATTTTTTGGTCGCGAGAAAGGGTCTTTGGGTTGTGAAACTGGGAGACAGAGGCAGAGCCAAGCACGCGTGAAACAGGAAAGAAAGGTGCGAGCTTTATGTTTTCTCTTATCCCCAATTATGTCATCCTCCCTCCCTCCCTCCCAAACTTATGTATAAATTTCAACCATAATTGTCATATTCTTTTCAAGTGTTTAGTTATTTAAAGGAGTAATATTCTTGCAAATAATTTCATTCTAGTTATTTGATTTTATATAAATTTTTTACTAGGTTCGAATTTTCAATACAGTTCCAATTTGGATTTTATTAATGTACTTACTTGTTTTAAGTAGATTTTTTTCCTATTAAATTTATTTTTATTGAAAATATATATATAACTTGTTTTTTTTTTATATGGGGTTCATTTTAATAAAATGATGCATTATTTGGTATGATTTGATATATTGAAACCGAAATTATCATCTCTATAGAAATATATTCGGCGTGAATCTTTATACGAAGTTTGAGCTTTTACATGTGTAATTGTGTATGTAATTATATACGTGGAATATTAAGGTAGGGACATGCAGTTTTTATTAAGCATGGCTTTAATTCGAAATTTCAAAGGACACTTCTAAAGGTTGTTTCTTCATAATTCCGTCGCCCCCTCCTCCATTTTGCTTTGCTACAATCATTCTGTTCCCACTATATATATTGAAAAAAACATATTATATCAATTATAATTAATTTATATGATGTTAAATCATTAGTAAAATGTATAGTAGATATCGAAAATTTTGAGATGAACAATTCGAATCTATATATTAGATATCTATCTTATTATTTATTTTAAATAATTTCCTCGATTTTCTTTTAAATCTGTCACTTATGCATCATTCCATTAGTGCATATATATATACATATATTCATAAATATAACGTTTTATATGATGCTAACAACAATAGACCACAAAACTATTATTTATTATTATTCTTTAGTGCAGTTGTCATCAGAATGATGGTTAATTAATAACTACTTCAGTCGTAACATTTACATTAAAAATAAAAGCTCGTCTATTTGATTTACTATTTCTTTTCAAAGAATTTTAAAATTTTCTATCGTGCTATAAGATTTGTTTTACGGTTTTCATTAGGATGCAAGATACTATATACACCAAATATTTATAAGATACAACAAAATTGTTGATAATCAAATACATTACATATTGTATGTATATATATATAATAATACCTATTTTTTATACCAAAAAAAATAATACCTATTTTTTTATGCGCCTCCAGCACATCATGATTACTTTTTTCTTTCATTCGAATTTTTAAACCATTTGTTCCCAAATTTATTTATTTTAATTACCTCTCCCTTTTTTTATTTGAACTGTAAATTCCGACAAAAACAGAGCTGAAAAACCACGAAGACAGTTATGTAAGAGCTTTTCCCGCAACCAAAACCCGACAATCAGATACGAGAAAGTAGCATACAAGAGGGGTCCAATTCCACGAGCCCATGTGTCCACAATGTGCCTTGGTTACACAATAAATGTCCAATTTGTTGTATAATATTTTCATATTGATTAGAATTTTAATGGATAAATAGAGATATTATTGCAAGATTTTGTATATATATTTCGTTATTTTTTTGTAGTATAATCTTGTACAAGACAAACCATTTTGGGGGACAGCAAAATTTTACACGCTATGTACATAGCATGTAACAATATATGATAATTCATCGAATTCCCAAATGATATACTAACCAAAGTTGGTACCCTTTGTCCATTAACCAATAGACAGTCGATGCCATTTCTGATATACATGGAATGTATTACTTTAATTTTAAAATCACACAAGAAATTATTATTGGGCCCTAAGCATTTAAGAAATAATTGAATAAACTATCATAACAATTAAAAAAAGGGGAAGAAAAGGGCACACAATTTCATAATACGAATCCAGTACCAGCAAAATCGAAACTAAGGATGAAACAGCACAGAAAACGCAGTCCGACACAAAAAATTCAGATAAGACAACGCTGAATGGTTCAAGATTTGACCTAAAGCGTGAATCTTTTTACTTCTTCTCTTCTTTCTCGGCCTCGGCCGCTCTCTTGGCTCGGGCCCCGACATGGCGTTCGTTTGTCCGTTCCAGACGAATCTTGCCGTAGGCCTTGAACGATTTCAAGTCCTGGGTAATCTTCACAAGATCGACCGCTGGCTTCTCCCTCGCGATCAGCATGTGATCTCCTTGGACTTGGGTGGCGTTTGCAAGCTCCTCGGCTGCAGAATCACCAGCCTGAATTTGACAAACAATGTTAGAAGCTTTTCATCAAATAAAGTGAAGTAAGAGTTCTGATCATATGGATTGGTGGTAGTGTACAAGTAATGTCACAGGTTAAGGGTTTAGACTTGGGGAGTTTAACAAAGTTTCAAACGTATAAAAGTACAAATACCTTGACTTTACGGGCACGACGCGGGAATATGACCAACTTGGCCTTGTAGGTTTTCAACCTTTGGACATTTGTCTGGAGACCCTCCAAGGAACGGTTCTTACGACGGTGATCAACTGCAATACCGATTGTTGGAGCCAACTTCTTCGGGATACCGGCAGCCTGATTTATCGGAAAAAAGGCAGAACATATGTCAATGAAGTCAAACCAGGTTTTATTTCTAACAGCTTGAATATCTAAAAGAAAGATGAAACCAAACCTTGAGCTCTTCAAGGGTGAATCCTCTACCAGCTCTGACTTTCATGTTGTACTTGAGAGTTTGTCCGTGCACAACAGGACGAAGCGGTCCGGCAGTGGGACGGGGGAAGATCTTCACCGCCTTTTCCTGTCTCGCTGGGAAACACAACACAAAAAGAGAAGTGTAAGACAATTAAGCAGCTTCCACACTATAACATGATACTATGTTGAAGCAAATGCGGATCTAATATTGTTTTCCGATGAGAACCCGGGAATAAAGAGGTGATGTTACGCACCGATCCTCCTCCGGGTTTTCCTGGCAGGCTGGTTGAACCATGTTTTCACATAGTTCTGCCAGTGCTTCTTGAAGTGACCATTGGGAATCACGTTGTTGTGCTTCATTGCTTCCGAGTCTCAGCTGCAACAAACCAATACTGAACGTGAGGTGAAAAACAGATGAAAATAATCCACTTAAAGACTGTCTGGAGACAATCTCACAGATTCAAAGAAACTCCAATAGCGTCTGTCAATTTTGCATCAACAAGTCGCACCATCATGCAAATATAAAATACAGATTGTATGCGTAAGTAACAACAGCCTCGGAGAATCTGTCAAACGATCTCACGGAATCCGCAGTATCGTCTCATATTAATTTTCAAAACTCTATGCTTGAAGGTGCCCTAAGATTGATCTCCGAAAACACAGTTTGAACAGTGAAATTGGCATAACCGATTTGGGAATCAAATCGACGAGAACCAAATCAAAGGCATCAATGAAGAGACAGAAAATTCAACAACAGTAACCCTAACTTCTACTTGTTGAACTCACAGAGAGCCAAATCAACGACATTACAAGTACCTGGAGAGCGCCCCTCCTCTCTCTCAGCGGCAGGAAATGGCTAGGGTTTTTTGGAAGTTCGGTTCCCTATATACATGTGGAACCCTAATTGCAAAGTGTGCCCCTGTATTGGCATCCCTAATTTGGCCCAGCCCATTAAACCCAAGATTTGTGATCTTTCTATTAACACTTATTTCATTTTTTTAAAACAAAAAAAACTTTACATACAAGTCACGAAGCGACTAAATTGGAATATCCTATATTATTTTCGAGTTCACGACTTTAATTTTTTTTATAGAAAAATTATGATCGTTTCATTTCGTTTTAAATTTTAGTTTAATTAAAATTTTATTTAAATGTATTTTTTAATTGTTTTTATTTTTATTCTGTTTGAGCGTTGGTATTTGGCGTGGATTTTATATACTCAAATCGATACATACAATGGTTTATATCTTCCTCATTCCAAAACTAGGGTCCGAATTTTAGAATTTATTACCACATTTTTAACAAAAAAAAGTTTATTATTACACATAAATCTTATTATAAATATGAATCATGGTGTAGATGATTTGAAAGTCTAAGCGTTGTATAATGTTAGACCGTTAGCTTACAATAAAAATGATAACATTTTAAGCATATTGTTTTTTTTTTTAAATTTGTATGCAATTCAAGTCTATATTAGGAATTCATATGTCAATGAATATTTTATGAAATTTAAAATAGAAAATGAATTGGAGATTTCGGTTACAATAATCAACTATTGAGCGACAGAAACAAAAACAAAAGTCAAGTCTCAACTTCTTATACCGATATTCCATTCTCTTTCACTTCACCTTTTACACTCCAGTACATGTTGTAATGACCCAATTACAACAGAAAATTCTTCAAACTGTTTCCTACTCTTTCTCTTTTTCTTTGTTTCTTAAATTTTTCTCGGCAGCCAAACAACTGGTTTGCTTTTAGGTAAAATGGTATAAGATCAGTCTTAGCTTATAGCTTCGTTTGTCTTGGTATTCATCGATTTCTCGATCTTTATCACAGATTGAATTTCACTTTTAAATCTGTAATGTATACTCGAATAGAGTGTATCTGCTTTGCCTGATGATAATCAATACTTTTGTTAGTATTGTCCACTGTATATTCGTGTTTTTCGTGAACACTTTTATCCGTTCCATGTACAATGAGCAGTTTTCTCTGTTACATGTAAATAAATGGCTTGAGCACATTGCTGTTCCTAGCGATGCAACTTTTGACCATGCCATCGTTTGGATCTTATGAGAAATCCTATATTCCCTACATCTGAGGAGAAATCCGTGATCATCGTTCAATCTCTATGTTTTTCTTATGTTAAATCTCGATATGATACGGAGATAATGGAGATCCCGACGAAGAACAAACGGGGAGACAAGAATTGTTAGCCGAAGAGCACAACCTCGAGTACAAGATGAGGCTACATTAATGGGCTACCTACAATAACCGTTCCTTGTGCTGAGCCGCCACTAGGGTTGGACGCGGGTACCAAACCCGAGGGTCCCATGGATATCATCCCAAATGTACATGGAATTAAGGAGTCCGGCCCTGATGGGTGTGATATCAAGTACGTCGTCAATGAGTGGGGATTCAAGTATGGATTCCGTTCGACGAAAATCAAAACCCGTGGATAACCAAGGGAGAGAACAGGGAAGAGCTTCTGAGTTAAACATGATCAGCCGTGCAAATGAGGAACGATGAATGATTCAAGGATTTCGCCTCACCTCGCTCTGGCCCTTTCTATCTTCGCTTCCGTTTGTCGTCTCTCTCTCCTCGACAGTCAACACCCCTTTCACCCCTTTCAGTCTCACCCCTCGCTTCACTCCCCTCAACTCGCCCGTTCACAGCCTCACATTTCACACTCGGCATTTGGATACCCGCAGATACTCCAACCATCACCACACCCTGTGGTATCCAACTCACGAGCTTGGAATCGGTATCTCGACTGAGGAAACCGAGGGGGTGAGGGCTGAGGCTGAGGTCGGATACATCGATGAACTCGGGTATCCAAACCGCACCCACCTATGTCACCCACCATCCCATTACAAGACTTTTGATCATGCCCACGAGGAAGACGAAGATGAGGACAGCGACGAAGCAGAGACGAAGAATTCACCTTTGCTCGGGTCACCCATGGTGGGCAAAACATCGTCCTGAACAGCAAGTTGAGCTGGGACGAGCTGATCGAGCGTCTATGAGCAGGACGATTCCGTTTGAAGAAAACTCAAAAGTCTTCAATGATAGTTGATGATCGACATGATAGTGTATGTAGCTGTTTATGTTCAGCTCGATTTCTCTATCTACATAAATGTAAGAATCCGTCAAAATTACAGTGTTATTTATGTTTCCAACTTTTCGTGAATACTAGATCTCCATGGGAGTACCACCACGATGGGGGAGAGATTGAACGTTTCGAAAGTTTAGGACTATTGTTCCTACGATTGAAGAATAAGAGGTTGGAAAATGAAAAATTCCATTGTTCCACCTCAAGTGGTTGATTCATATGACCTCAACACACAGACACAGATTTGAAGATCATAGGCAGATTCAGAAAAACAGTAAGTTTCGGGAAATAAAGAATCGAAGAGATGGGAAAATCGAAATAGGAATTAGGGTTTTTTGGGTTTAGGGATTGCACAAGACGATCTGAAAGCCTCTACCTGTGACTGACACTTCGTATGATCTCCTTTGTTCTCTGCCAAGCATTTCTTCAGCGCCTCCACATCGCACGCCGAAGCTATCTTCTTCACGGTGACGTTTTCAGCTTTCTTCTCATCCATCGTCGTCTTGTAAAGGTCTGTTTGGCTGCCGAGAAAGCCCGAGAAAATGGCGAACGAAAAAAAGATGTAGCACGAACAGTATTTTTCGCGAACAAAAAACGATGCCGTTTTGGATGATCACGTCACGTGATTTCAGCTTCGGCTCTTGAGAAAAGGCGTTTTACTTGACTAAAACGACACCGTAGCAGGGTATCCAAGCTTCTTACATACGCCCAAGGGGTGTGATTGGGGCGGGGCCCACTTTAACATACCAACAAGGGAGGAGGAGCGGCAGATTAGCGAATTTGAATTTACAGAACGGCTATTTCCTCTCTCTCTCACTCCCCGATTATATCAAATCATCCAAGCAAAAAGAGTAAGAACAGAAGAGAGAGAATCTACAGAAGAAATCAAATCTGGGAATTTTCAATTTGCCTATTTATAGTCTCTGCAGAAGGATCTGCTCAATTGGTGATAATTTGGAGGAATCTGAGCTTCGATTCTCGAAATAATGGAGGCGAAGGTGATGAGCCAGGGACAGAAGGTGGTCCGAGTGGTGGCTAGGGTTAGACCCGCGACGCAACTAGTCTCGGGTTCGTCTGTTACGGGTGATACGATGAGATCGGTGTCGGTTCACAAGCCTATGGGAGAAGAATCGGAGATGGTTTCGATTTCGTTTGGTGACCCATCCGCCAGGTAGATTAGTCTATATTGTTAGCTCTGGTCTTAAACGCTGTGAACCTACGGTGCTTTTTGGTTTCTCAGACCTTGGAAAGTTCTATTGAAGGGAAATTTGACCGATTTCATTCTCGGCTTGAGTTTTCTCAGTTTTTCTTTCTTTACACACTGTCAGGTTGCTGAGAAATTAGGGAGCATCTGTTCCCTGAAAAATAGATAGAACTACAATTTTCTCTTTTCCTTTGATTGTTTTTCTATTATGTTACTTTATGTGTTGTTTGCTTGCTGAGAACTATTGGAAAACATAAGTTCTGGGAGCTTAGATCTGAGCGGGAATAACTATTGATGATAATAGATAGCATTCTGGCCTTTGGATTTTGCTCTGAGGATAGAGGTTTTTGTGAGGTTTATGAACATGATACCATAGACAGGAGAATTACTTGAAAATTCTAATGGTTTGTGGAACATTTTCACTTTTCAATTTCATTTTGTAACAAACTTCATTGATTCGTAACGAGTTATCAATCCTTACGAGGCTAAAAAAGCACCGGGGATTATTTTACTGTGTTGTGCAGTTCAAAAGACTCTTATAAGCTGGACAACTGCTACGAGGGGGATGAATCGATGGGTTTAATCATTACAAGGGAGATTAAACCTCTGATCTCAGAGGTCTTTGATGGTCGAGATGCTACTGTAATTGCTTATGGAGCCAGAAGTAGTGGGAAAACCCATCTAATTCAGGTGAGTAAAGGAATTCTTCTTCTGATCTTTGGTTGATGCGGCTTGACTTTAGGTTGTTTGGACCCGAGGTTTTAACGGTGAGAACGCCTTATGTATGATTTTTTTCGAGGGATCGGATGCGGAACATGGCTTAGCTGTCATTGCCATGGCTGATATCATCTCTATGGCTAGGGAGAGGGGAGATTCTATATCTATATCACTTTATGAAGTTTCTCAGGAAAATGTGTATGACCTCTTACACCCAGAAAAGCCGACGGTTTCAGTACTGGAAGCAGCTAATGGGAAAGTTCAATTGAAAGGACTCTCCCAGGCATGCCATGCAATCTTCCATATTATTAAATTATATGATAATATGATAATTTGCGACATTAAGATCTTGAACATTGAAACGATTTTGTTTTTCAGGTCTCTGTGAAATCAATTTTGGAATTTCAAAACTTGTATTATGGTGGCAAGAAATTGCATAACGCGTCACAGAAGCTTATCAGCGAGCCTGCTCATAGGAGCCATAAGGGTCTGATGATACGTGTTTCACCTCAAAATGCTACTTTAGGCTCCCGGGGGAAGATGAACTTTCTTGATTTGGCAGGTTGAGTATTTTCATTTAACATTTGCTGTACTTCTGGATTTGATAATTCTGTCTGTCAACACATGATGTGTGTTGTTTGTCTGACAGGATATGAGGACCCCAGAAAACAGAATAGTGATGGTCAAGCTCCTCTTGAGATTACAAGAATTAATAAGTCGATATATGCGTTTCAAAATGTCATGTATGCACTGAACGCTAACGAATGTCATGTGCCTTATCGGGAGAGCAAACTCGCTCGTATGCTGAAAGATTCCTTGCAAGGATGCAACAGAACTTTGCTCATCACTTGTTTGGTTAGAATGCTTCAATTCCCGTTGAGTTTTCTGATCTTATGTGTTAGTAAATATAAACTCAGCTGATGCTAACTGTAACAACTTCTTGATGCAGGCCCCAGCATTTAGCCAAGACTCAGTTTACATGCTGAGTTTAGCATCTCGAATTTCTTTAGGCAGTAACCGAACCATGATGACCTCTACTAAGAATATCAACAGTTCTGCAAAATCTAATGTATCATCTTTGCAAAGGATAAAGACACCGCTGACAGTTTCTGCTACTGCAAAGAAGCAGACGGGACTACGGGGCAATTTATCTGAAAGGAAGACCAAAGTCAACACTGTGGCTTCTGCAATGAAAGCAAGGTAAAACTTTCAGAACAATCTCTGGTTCAGTTCTTTAAGCTGTTATATGCTAGGTGTCTTTTTTCCCTTTCTTGATCAAACTTATGTGGAATTAATAACGATTTTGTTCTTCTCATGATTGAAGGAGGCTGTTTGGTGAAGCAAGTGGTTCAGTGAAATCGAAAAAAGCTTCTAAGGTAATCGTCTTTGCATTATAATTCAATTTTATCTAATTCATTTGGCTTTAACACCTGGAAAGTGAAACAAGGATGACACTGGAATTGATAGAACAGTCTCTTCCTTGTCTAAGTGAAATATGATGGCCTAGTTTTGTCCTTTTTGTTTAATATACTTACACATTACCTAAAGTTATTACTGGATTAAGCAAGTTTCATTTCCTGCATAATCCGATATGAGATAATTCTGAAAATTTGGATACTAATTATCCTTTCTAACCTTGTACAATACTTTGCTTATCTTATAGCAGGAGATCTCTTCATTAGAAGTCACATCAAATATTCAGGCTTCCATATTAGAAGAAGTAACTTCCTGCAAGCTTGAGCTAAATGGAACTTCATGGTTTTCCGTTCTGAAGGGATGATTGACTAATAAATTCTCCCATTACTTACTGTAGGAAATTTCTTCATTGAATATTGCCTCAGATGTCCAATCTTCTTTGCCAGAAGAGGTAACATGCTGGTGCTAGTTGGAAAGCCAATATCTATCAGTGAAACACAATTACCATTCAATGATTCACGGACCATGGTCTGTTTGCAGGAAAATTCTGCTCTGGCTTTCTCAAGCTCTCCAATTATCATCAATGCTGTAACTTCTCTATCTTTATTTCCTTTCCATGTCGCTTGTCATAAATTATTTATTATTTATGCAGAGTTAAGGTTGTTTTCATTTACCAACTTCAGCTCATGTAGAATGGCTGATGTTGCTTCATTTCATTTCTAGGAATGTTCTACCATTGAATCTTGTAGCTCAGGCACAATTGACAGAGTAGATAAGGTGTTTTTAAGTCTTTCCATTTGTTTTAACCAATGGGTAGGTGTCAATAGTACTGAACTTACTTCGTATCATCTTCAGGAGACACCGGAGAAGCTTGAGGAAGGGTCTGTAGGAACAAGCCCTTGTACTGGCATTGCTACTCCAGGCAAAGGTGAGTTTGGAATGTCTTTGACAGAGTTTTCTTTACATAATTGTTAGGTGTTGTCTTATTCTGCAACGAAACAAAGCAAAAATTGTCGGCAAGGAGTACAACAACAGCTCAGTCACCAAAGAAAATTTGACTTTTGTTGACGGAGACGAGTTGGTGTTATTTCTTTAGAAATTGAAAAACTCTCATAAAAAACCTTCTTTGTATTACAACACAAACATTACACAACATACACTTTTACACACATATACTGGTGGTCCTTATCTTATTGTTCCTCTCAGAGAGATTCCTTATCTCTCCGCTTTAAACACAAAAAAAAGGACACAGATTTCTGTAGCATAATTCCTACATATATAGACCTATAGAGATAACTACCCCTAACTACATATAACTGTTTCAATTTACGCTTACAAAACTAACATAAAACTGCACCATAACTTCTCTAAAACTGCTTTTGAGTCACATTTCCAACAGTTGGTGATATGAATCTAAAATGTCTAAGGCGGAGAGAACATTTTTATCACGCATTCTTGCATTTCTCTTCATCACAGGTGAAATGTTGGACAAAGAAAACAACATTGCACTGCTCAACAGAGCTACATCTCCACCACTCAGCTTGCGGCTTCGAGAACTATCAAACACGCTGAAGTCAATATGTAAAACGTCAAACCCACCATGCACAGAAGCACTGGAGAAAAATCAAGGTTCCCCTATCAAATTACAAACGAAAGAAGGCTCGGAGAACAGCGACAATACTTCTGAAGCTGTTGTCAGTGTAGAGCTAAAAACACCCGAGAGAAGTATGGCTTCAAACATCGGCTATAGTCCTTGGAAGACATTCAGTGCTCATAGTTCTAAAGTGAAGGTAAGAAGGGTACACATTACCAGTCCACTAGTTGTGCAGATGCGGACCATTTGTGTTCGGATGATGTTATCAACATTACCAATGCACTGCTTCCTAAGTTTTACTATATTGATCTTAAAAATAAATTGTTTTTCTGTTGATGTTGCAGAACTCTGTCGTTGAAGAGTACCTCAAATTTTTAAACACTGCAGAAAAGTAAGTAATACTTGGTGAATATATTTCTAGTCGTTTGCTTTGAGACAAAGAGATAATCTGCTTGCTTTGGATTATATTCCTATTTGTTTTGGATAAAAACATCAGAAACATTATCTTAAATTCATAATTAGGAACCTACAGATTTGAGGCTTCTGGATCAGATTTAACAATATGCTTCAGAGTATATTTATTTCTACAACGATATTTTCTCTAAATATATTTATTTTTCGATCCTTATCGCTGGTTCAGAGTACACATGCTTCGTAATATTTTGGATATCTATCCAAGTTTGTTCCTATTTGATATGATAAGTAAACTAGACCTATTAATACTTTTCTGTATTTGTTTTTGGAATTACAGGGATGACCTGAAGAAGCTAAAGGTAAAAGTCCAAAAGAATACAAGCATGTTACGTGTCTGAGATAGTTATAACATAACCCCTAATACATGTTATCTTCATGGATGCTTAGGGCATAGGAGAAAAGAGAGCAGGTTATATAGTTGAACTTCGAGAAGAATCTCCTGAGCCATTCAAGACTGTAAGTTCACCTCCCTAATACAAACAAAGCTCTTGGAGGTTTAACATAAACATCTAATGGAACTTCTACATGGAAAAAAAGTCTTTGATGTATCTAGAACTAGAAGTAGCCCTCTGAATTTGTTAATATACATAACCTTTTCCTCTATATAAATTTGTAACGATAATTTGGCTAGTAAGTTTGTTTCTTTTGTCGCAGCTCGATGATTTAAAGGACATCGGACTCTCAGCGAAACAGGTAACACACCTAGCCTTTTCTCGATGTTTTTGTTAATTTCCATAAGTTGGTAAAAAATACAAGCTTTTTGAATCCTGCTTAAAATCCCAACCAGAACCAAGTCCAAAATCTAGATACTCTTGGGTTTTCAGGTCAGGCAGATAGTATTTGTGCAATGCAATTCGAAACCGAGATATGAGATCTCAAAATCCAAATACTCGAACATGTTTAGATTAGATGCATAGAGAAATATGGGTTGGTTAATAGACGTGAGATCTATTTGGAATCTATAAGTTTATTTTGCTAATCAAAGGGATTGAAATCTGAGATGTGTGCTGTTGCTGTGGTTCAACAGATCAAAGGAATGCTGAAGAAAGAAGTCGGAGACATTTTCAATTAGCAGGTGGACCGACAGTTTATATGTTGCAACAGAATGGTCCGAAGTATTTGTGAAGAGGCAATGTGAAGTTGCTATCCATGGATGTTGCCGGAAGAGTTTTATGTTCTTTCTTAACTATTTCAGCGTGTTGTGTTTGTGTGTTTCTGATAAAAAATACAATTCTGGTCAATTATAAATGCTGTTTTACACATAACCCAAATGCTATTTTTTTTTGTTAACGATTTAATCTTGTTATTTATTGATATTTATAAAAATATCTTTGGTTATTTAAATTCATATTATAATTATAATTATAGATTATTTTATTTTATTTTATTTTTATAAAATCTGGATTTGGATATTTTGTAGATATTTTCGATTGAATCGATAAATCTATTGGACCAGCTGTGGTGATCTCCAAACCGGACCGGTTCGTTCCAGTTTGGGAAACAGCTATACGGTCTGTGCCTCGCCTCAACTCAACACAGAGAGGAGCCCTCTGGACCATTTTTTCTCCGTTTCATCTCCAACGAAGTTAATTTGCAGGCGTGCGTGTCGGGTATTTCTTGCAATCCGATTCTCTCGAATCTGTTCGACTGAATCGAAGATGGTCTACGTTGCTTCCTGGGACGAATTCGTCGATCGATCTGTTCAGCTGTTCCGAGCCGATCCTGAATCTGTATGTTAGTTTTCTTCCAGCTCGATCTCTTCTTTCTCGGTTGCTTTTGGGGCTTTTTCGTTTGCGGGATTCAGATTTGATGAACACCGACAAGGGCTTGTATCTTGTACATTATGATTCTGCGGATGGAAAATTTCATGTTTTTTTTAAAAGTTCTTCTGTGAAGTTTGATTATTTTCTCGGCATCCAAACACATATTATGTATAGTTTCTGCAAATTGCATGATGAGTCCACGGATGTTTTCTAGAGAATTTGCTGGTTGATGATCTAATTTCTGGTGCAGACACGGTATGTAATGAAGTACAGACACTGCGAGGGAAAGTTGGTTCTCAAGGTTACTGACAACAAGGAGGTATGGGTCTGTGCACTCATTTGTCGTTGATTCTTACTGCCTTTTTTTTTTCCTGGGATTTCATAATTGTGATACACAAATGACATTTGAACGTATTGCATGAGCATGGAATTTGATATCTGCATATGAACTGAGGAAGTTCCACAGGCATATGATATTAGTTGATATTCTTAATGAAATGGGACAGGCTGATTTGGAGGAGGATTATTAGACTTAACCCTCTTTTAAGTCAGGCTCCTCTATGAACTGAATTTGTTGCACATTTGATTTCGGTTAGGTAACTTTTCGAATGCTAATGGACTCAATCATCTTCTATATTTGTTTGTTTTCCACAATGGTTCTCCCTATGAATACCGCAGAATGTCGTGTTTTCGCTGCGTTTTAGAGAGTTGATCATGGGTTAACCCGGGAATGGACAAGAACAAGATAATCAATTTCGATATCACGACTAGTAAGAGGCAGTTTTATGTTTCTTCTCTTCGGCGGTGTGGCTATTGTGCATGTTGATTGTTGGGTTGTTACCTTTTCCGGTAGTGTCCTTCCGAAGAAAAATAAGGTTCAATCTTTCGAATATAATTGCTCATCACAATTTTCAACAATTTAAGCTTGATTTTGTTTTTCATGTTAGTTGGTATTCTTCATAGAAAGCAGAATTGGCTTCTGTGGTTCACATTCTCTGCTTGCTTGAGTGTCTCCCAATATCATATGATATCTTTTGTTATACAGTTCGCGTCATTCTTTATGCAAATTTGCATCCAGAATAAACTGTTTTTGTATGTTTTCTGTTGCTGTGAAACAAATGATAGATTTAGTTTACGGTTTTATCAGTGTCTCAAGTTCAAGACGGACCAAGCACAAGATGCGAAAAAGATGGAGAAGCTGAATAACATATTCTTCACTTTGATGGCCAGAGGACCAGATGGTACACAAACTTTGCTTTTGTTCGATCTTCATTTTGCTTACCCGACCTGAAAAAAATGTAACTACTTCACAGTAGGAACTTGTACTATATCGTTTTGCTGGCTAAGATTACTTTCTTTCGGCATGAATTTTGCGATGGGTCGGTCCATATGTCAACTATTTATCCTATTATGAAACCATATAAACCCCTCCCTGCGGTTCGTGTTTATAACTTACTTACAAAAACGATGCAGTTGATCCATCTGAAGTAACTGGGAAAGAACAGATGGAAGGGCAGCCTGCAAAGAAAGGAAGGGGAAGGAAGCAATGAATCTGATGAAAATGGGCGTATGCTTTTTTTTTTTTAAACTTTAGTGATTTTGTGGACAAAAGTTTTGATTTTGTAATTGTTACAGTAACCTGTGAAAGTTCTTTGATGATGAAGAACCTCAACAAGGGTTACAAGCTTGTTGTTGGCTTTCTTCTTGGGAGAATTTGGTTCGTTTTCTCTTGTTAGTTGTTACCGGTCTTTGTCGCTTAGATATGTTTTTGATGAAAAATGACACAAACTAATTTTAAGTTATAAATCTATATAAATTTAGAAATTTCTAAATTGTATATATCTGCTAAGGTGGAAAGAAAAATTTAGATCTGTTCTATAGATGATTTACTTTATATGAACCAAATTTTTTTTTGGGTATCAAATTTGATGAAATTGGTGTCTTGAGATTCGAATATCAAAGAGAAAACGAAATGGGCTAATACCAAACTTGATGAGAATGAATAACTTTTGGATTGGATATAAAATAAATAACATCTAATTATATTATACTCGAATCAAATATAATTTTGGTATATGATTTTAAACTAGTTTAATAGATTTAGAGAAATGAAAATAATAAACGGAATACAAATAGAAATGCATACATTGCCAATGAACAGCAAAACAAAACCAAAGATTACTAATTTACTATACAAAACGAACTATTCTAACTACGTGAACCACCAATGAATACACAAACATGGCGTAGCCACGCCCGGAAACCCGAGAAGACAGCCGATAAATCTCGTACATCCTCTTCAGATAAACGGATCGATTCTTGAACTTCGACCAATCAAAGTCATACCAGTCGCCCGTTTGAAGAATGTGAAAATATGCGGCTTGCATTAACAGAGCACCTTCTACACAATATATACACGAAGCAATTGTTTAACCTAACCTCCGAAATAGGAAACAAAATATATATATATATATAACAACTTCCCATGTTTGTGGGATACGTAGTAATCTATCCCAATACCATACAACGAGGTCGCTATTGCAATACACAAACCCAAACTACAAATCTAGAAAACCATATAATATGTACTCGAGCAAGATGCAGCACCATCGGCATTCGAGCTTCAGATTCACTCTCCCTTGCTAAATTTCGGTCAACTTCCCAATTGTGTCACAACATGTCATTTAGTACTTGTTTTGTTTTGCCGGGAAATGTTTCTATTGACATGTTGGGCTTTGATTGTTTTCTAAAGGGATAGATTGTATCAGCAAGAAAAGGAAACCTTGCATATTCTCCTGCATATCTGCATCGTCTGATTGTATTGCCATATTCATCTCCTAGGTTAGAACATGTTGAATCTGTATATATATTCTGTAAAGAACCGATCAATGGAAGCCGAATTCTTTTGCTCTGTTTGGTCTCTCGATACATGACATGGTATCAGAGCCCGAACTTCCGAAATACACGACCTGATTCACCCTCAAATGCACTCTGCAACCGAATCTGATTCGACCCCCGACTCGACAACCCCGACTCTAAATCCAAACCCGACAATGACACCGACGACAACACAAGACCCTGTTGTTCCTCGACGAACAATTTCACCATACGACTTGACCACGAGTGATAATCCCGGCCTTGTTCTCTCCCAACCTCTGCTCAAGGTAGACAACTATGATGAATGGAGCATCAGCATTCGACAGGCTCTCAAATCTCGCAAGAAATTTGGGTTCGTCGACGGAGCGATACCGAAACCAGACCCTGCGAACGCCGACTTTGAAGATTGGGACATGAACAACGCCCTCATAACCTCGTGGATCAAGAACACTCTTGAACCTCATCTTCCATCTGATGTAATTCACCGAGAGTATGCCCAAGATTTGTGGGACTATCTCAAACGTAGATTCGGGAAGACGAATGCCCCTCGCCTTCTCAAAATTAGAAGCGAGCTCACAAATTGCAGACAATTTGGTATGTCCGTGGAATCCTATTTCGGAAAACTTACCAAATTGTGGGATGATGTTGCCAATTTCCGAAATCTGAAACATTGCAAATGTGGCCGATGCACTTGTGATATCGCCGGTGCTCTCGAAAAAGAACGCAATGAAGATCGTCTATATGAGTTCCTTCTTGACCTTGACGAATCTAGGTATGGCATTGTCTGATCTAATCTCCTTTCGCGCCAGCCCCTTCCAAGCCTTGAAGAAGCCTATAGCACTGTCATCCAAGATGAGGAAACCAAAAACGTTTCCCAGCTCCCTGACGACAAAAGTGAAGCTGCTGCATTATCTGTTCGCACAACCCTCAAGCCACGGCCCAAACCAGAGGACAAGATCAAGTCCGAGCTCTGCACTAACTGCTCTTGTCCTGGACACCACGCTGATTCCTGCTTTCAACTCATTGGTTTTCCTGACTGGTGGGGGGAAAGGCCTCGCAATCGGATAGGGGGGCCGTGGCAGAGGGACACAATCATCTGGTCTTGGTCGCGGAACTGTGGCTCGAGCTAATGTTGCTCAGGTTGCTTCTTCTTCCTTTGATCAGGCAATTCCAGATGCTGACAGAAATATTATGAGTGGTATTACACAGGACCAGTGGCAATCTTTGCTCGCAATGCTCCAGACCAACAAACGTGATTCACCCGAAACACTCTCTGGTACGTATTCGAAAACTCCCTGGATTCTTGATACATGATGCTCGCAACACATGACTGGTGAGCTGTCCTGTTTAGCCGACATTTCTCCGATTCCTCCTTGCTCAGTGATTTTGCCGGATGGTCGAACAGTGTATTCGGTTAGATCGGGATCAGTTCATCTCGGCACTCATATTCGACTGCGAAATGTTTTGTTTGTTCCGGGACTTCACTGCAACTTGGTATCAATCTGTCAGTTATTGGTCGAGAATGACTGCTTTGTCACATTTGCTCGTTCGTTATGTATTATCTAGGACCGCACTTCCAGGATTCCGATTGGAGCGGGTGAACAGAAAGCCGACCTCTATTACTTTCGAGGGACAGCAAGTTTGGCAGTAGCACGAACGAAGGACACACACGCGATTGATATCTGGCACAAGCGTTTGGGTCATCCATCGTTTCATGTTATGAAGAAGCTTTCTGTTCTCTCTTTTATAGCTGCAAGTTGTTTTGATAATAAGCACTGTGATGTGTGTTTACGAGCCAAACAGACTCGACATTCTTTTCCCATCAGTTCTAATAAAACTTCAGCCATTTTTGAGTTGGTTCATTGTGATTTATGGGGACCATATCGTACGTCTTCATCTACGGGTGCCAAATATTTCTTGACGATTGTTGACGACTACTCGAGAGGAACATGGATTTATTTGCTAACAGGGAAAAATGAGGCTTCGACTAAGCTTCGAGACTTTGTGGCTCTTGTCGAAAGACAATTTAACACAGTAGTGAAGAAGATCCGTTCGGATAACGGATCTGAGTTCATAAGCATGCGCAATTATTTTTCTGCGAAAGGGATCATTCATGAAACGTCTTGCATAGGCACGCCCCAACAAAACGGTCGTGTCGAACGTAAGCATCGTCACATTCTCAATGTGGCTCGAGCTTTGCTTTTCCAAGAAAATCTACCAGTCGAATTTTGGGGAGAAAGTGTCCTTACTGCGGGTTACCTGATAAACCGCACTCCGACTGAGATTCTTGATGGTAGAAATCCGTATGAACTGATTCATGGTCAAGCTCCGAAGTATGATCATCTGCGTGTCTTCGGCAGCCTTTGCTACATGCATAACCAGAATCGTCTAGGCGATAAATTCGCACCTCGTAGCTTCCGATGTGTCTTTGTTGGCTATCCAACGGGCCAAAAAGGACGGCGAATCTACAATATTGAGACTAAAAAGTTTCTTGTCTCCCGCGATGTTAATTTCGTCGAAGCCACATTTCCCTTCTCGGATGCTGCACTTTCCTCTGATTCGAAAAGGAAACCTGTTCAGCATACTTCGCCATTGTTTGTTGATGATGACAGAATCAGTTACTTGCCCACTCCGACAGTGCACTCATCTACTCCGCCTATCCAACATTCGCCACTTGACTCTCCTGGGTTTTCCGATGCTGCTGACAGATCTGAGGACCATCCACTTTCCTCGTCTTCGGATAGTCAATCTTCGCCCTTTCCTGCTGTCTCTGTTGCATCTCCCGCTCTGATGAGGACCTCGATATCTCGAGCGATGCATCAAACTATGTCTTGCGGGTGAAGGAACGCATGGAGCTAATGATAGCTTGGATCGGGAGCACGGAGTTAGGAGTTCAACGAGATATCTTGGAGCTTAAGCAATGCTTGGAATGCAAGGATTGCATGGATTGCTTGGAACGCAAGGAGCACACGGAGAAGTCCAATTCCGAGGAGATCAATGATATTTATAAGGCAAAATGGGATTTCCAAAACTTGAGGGTTGCACGACCAAAGGTTAAGCCCGCTCCGCCCAAAATTCGAGCCAAGACGCGCGTTCTTCAACAACGTTCCAACACGTTCATTTCCGACGCATTGAAGTAACTCCGTTTTGAAAGATCAAGCCCAACTCACTTTAGTGAACCTCAAGGACGTCACATTATCAAGATTTTGGTCCAAAAATAATGCCAAGTCGAGCTGAGTTTCATGACATATTGCAACAGCTACATTTTTCAATTTCTAGGCACATTTATGAGTAGTCTTGCATGTGTTTTGTGCATTTAATGCACTAGTTGTTGGAGCCTTTGTTCTCTCTTTAAATTCAGATGTAAACATCACAATTTGGTAGTCTTGTTGAATGAATTTCGTTTTTGTTGAGTTTATCTCTAAACAATCTTTCGGTTTATCCGAAAATCCCGAGCTCAGTGCGTCCGGCTCATCCTTCGGTTTGTCCGAAGCCATACTCGCCATCTTCCCCTTCGTTTCCGCCATCCATTATCTGATTCTCTCTTGAATTCGAGTGCCACTTGAGTGAGCCGGTGATTGAGAGAGTTTCCCGTAAATCCCCTTCGATTAACCCCGTTTGTTCGTGAATTCGAGAGCCGCCTAACGCGAGCCGGGTGATAACAATCAACGGTTCTTCGTAATCACGCGTTTAAAACAGATTTTTCGGTTGCAGATTTCGAATGATATGTCAATCAACGTGAGCAAGGATAACACGATTCTAGACACACATAAACGTGCAAATGATTCACAATGTTCTTCACACAAGCTGTTCGATATACCAAGCAAAGGAAGTGATCACACAAATCTGATTTTTGGAAGATGAACGGTGAACAATGACACATCCAAATCGTTAATCACGAAACAATGGATAAAGCTCGATCAAGGAGAGATATCACCGTGAATTAGCTGCGCTTAAGGCTCATGAATCTCGCTCGAAACTCTCGTTTACAACCTGCGAATTCGAAGCAATACAACTCAGATTTTTGGAACTTATGTGTTTTTGTTTTTTTGCACGTTTGTCTTGCGTGTTTGCTGTTCATTATTGTGTAAATCTCTCCTGTATGATGTGTATTGAAACGTGTTGTTCGCTGGTGGTAAATTGTTAGCACGTTGGGTTGATATATCACACATTGCTATACGTTATTTACTCGCTTGTTGTTGATTGATTAAATCCATTTGTGGATTAGGTTTGAGAGCACGTTTTGATAGCTTTACCTACTGTAGTAACACTCACTCGTGGTTGTGTTAGCACGTACGAAGATCTGATCGTGTTCTTGTTTGTGGTCGCAACACGTTATTGTCGATAATCGTTAGCATTGTTGCTTGAATCGTCACTTGTTGAATATTGCATGAATTATCTACTGTGATAACTTCGAGGAGCCTGTTTCATTCCGTGTTTAAATCATCTTTGATTGCACGTTGTTTGAACCGTGAGTGACAGCACATTCATTGCTTTCATCGGTTGCACGTTGTTGAACGCACACCGTTTGCTGCACGTCGATATCTATTGCTCGCTCTTCCAATCTGCACGTTTAGAGTTGATTGCACGTTGTTTGAAACGTGACTGACAGCACGTTCATTGCTTTCGTCGGTTGCACGTTGTTGAACGCACACCGTTTGCTGCACGTCGATATCTATTGCTCGCTCTTCCAATCTGCACGTTTAGAGTTGTCTGACATCTTGTCTAAAACTTGTTTGCCTGCCATTTCGGAGATTGTATAACTTCTTAATGATCATGTCTAGCGAAAGGGTTAACAACGAGTCTCCGAAAGGAACAATGCTTCAAATGTTACAACAGATTCAAGATCGCCTCACACGACTTGAGAAAGAGACCCGACCCGTAGAATTTGTGAGTGCCTCAAACCACCGTCCGTATCATGAACTAAGGGCTGGTCGGAAATCTAAGTCGTCTTTGTTTACGGGAAAAGAAAACCCAGAAGTTTATCTCGAGTGGGAGCGGCAAATGAATGACATCTTTGAGTGTTACTCCTGGTCGAACCAAAGAAAAGTCCAATACGCGGCTGCCCATCTTGCGAAGAATGCTCTCATGTGGTGGGAACAAAAGGAGATCGAATACCGACGAGCACATTATGATCCGGTTTTCACTTGGAAAGAGATGAAAATCCTCATGCGGAAAAGGTATGTACCTCGACATTGTCTCCGTGAATTACAATATAGATTCGATAACATCATGCAGGGAGACACAACGGTTGAGGAATACTACGGAGAATTTGAGCAGCTCGTTGCGTACTTAAGAATCGACGACGATGAAGAAGAACTCATGATGCATTTCCTAGGAGGCTTACAAAAACGAATCGCTAGAAAGGTAAAACAACAAGTGTACCGTGACTTGGGATATCTTCTGCATGCGGCGATTCAAGTAGAGCGACAAATCAACAAGAAGCCTTTGGAATTAGTGAATGTACTTGCTGCAACACCAACAAAAGAAAGCGTCATAAAAAACCAAAACAAGCACAAGATGAAGGATAATAAAGACAAACACGAGGAAGCAAAAACTATCCTACAAGGTAACGAATCCATTCTTTCGTGTATTGATTTTACTTGTGCAACCACGTGTCAGGAGCGCAGGAAACAAGGACATCACGATAGTGAATATCTGGAACATCGAGAGATGACTATGGTAGAAGAGGCAAAACACACATTCATAGCAGTGGTTGAGAAGAACGAGATCATACGTGGCGAAGAAATTCAAGAAGTGGAGAATGATATGGACGAGACTATCCAAGATGCCGAAGAGAACGTGGATGAGATGTCGAATGAAAAAGTACTTGAAAAGTCCAAGATGATATTGGAGAAAATCTGCAAGGACTATATAGTGCTTCCAATAACCGAATCTCCACATCTCGGAACAAGCACCCAAGAATGTATGATCAAGATCAATGGTTATGATGACTACATGGTACCCGATGCTACAAATAACCATACAAGTCTCATAGGTTATTCGCTAAGAGGAGACCCCGGTAATTTCGTTCCTCTTTATATTCTTGTTTATGATTCTTGTCTTAATGAAGTCATAACCCGATTTGAGTCCGAAAAATGGGTTTTTCAAAGGAAATATTTTTACAAACATCTCGGGAAGAACACTTGCTGCACTAATATATTTGTTGCCCTAGATGATGTTTTTGATTTGCAGGTGTTCCAAACTCGGGAGGAGAATGTTTACATGGAGAAAAGGATAGAAAACACGAGTATCCTCCCAGCGCAAAGGCCGCATGAAATGCGTAGTCCTAACCACGGACTCATGGATATAAATAGGAATAAATCTTTCAGGCGGGAAAAGGTTCAACACAACAACCATGGCCTCACAAAGGAGAAACAATTCAAACGGGAAAAGGCTCGAAAGAAAGTGTTAGGAATATTCGAAGCACGCCAAGACCAAGGTAAGTATGACATAACTTATATTTTTCACTAATGCTGACTTGGCACCGTTTGATGTAGGAAAAACAGTTTCGAGGACGAAACCTCCAGAAGAGGGAGGGAATGATGAGGACCTCGATATCTCGAGCGATGCATCAAACTATGTCTTGCGGGTGAAGGAACGCATGGAGCTAATGATAGCTTGGATCGGGAGCACGGAGTTAGGAGTTCAACGAGATATCTTGGAGCTTAAGCAATGCTTGGAATGCAAGGATTGCATGGATTGCTTGGAACGCAAGGAGCACACGGAGAAGTCCAATTCCGAGGAGATCAATGATATTTATAAGGCAAAATGGGATTTCCAAAACTTGAGGGTTGCACGACCAAAGGTTAAGCCCGCTCCGCCCAAAATTCGAGCCAAGACGCGCGTTCTTCAACAACGTTCCAACACGTTCATTTCCGACGCATTGAAGTAACTCCGTTTTGAAAGATCAAGCCCAACTCACTTTAGTGAAGCTCAAGGACGTCACATTATCAAGATTTTGGTCCAAAAATAATGCCAAGTCGAGCTGAGTTTCATGACATATTGCAACAACTACATTTTTCAATTTCTAGGCACATTTATGAGTAGTCTTGCATGTGTTTTGTGCATTTAATGCACTAGCTGTTGGAGCCTTTGTTCTCTCTTTAAATTCAGATGTAAACATCACAATTTGGTAGTCTTGTTGAATGAATTTCGTTTTTGTTGAGTTTATCTCCAAACAATCTTTCGGTTTGTCCGAAAATCCCGAGCTCGGTGCGTCCGGCTCATCCTTCGGTTTGTCCGAAGCCATACTCGCCATCTTCCCCTTCGTTTCCGCCATCCATTATCTGATTCTCTCTTGAATTCGAGTGCCACTTGAGTGAGCCGGTGATTGAGAGAGTTTCCCGTAAATCCCCTTCGATTAACCCCGTTTGTTCATGAATTCGAGAGCCGCCTAATGCGAGCCGGTGATTGCGATCAGACTTGCTTCCATCCTCCTCCGTGCGTGTATCACGCTCCCCCTGATTCTCCACCGGCCATCGAACCCTCGATTCTACCACAGCTTGGCAGAGGACACCGAAGCAAAATTCAGAATGTCCTACTCAAAGATTTTGTGACCAATGTTGTGCAAGTCACTTCGGATATTTGTCACCCTCTGCAACATCGCATCTCTTATGTGTTGTAATGCATGTGCTTCCTCTAATCCGAGTAGAGGGTTACTAAGGGTAATTTAGTAATCCTCAGGGTCAAGTTAGTTGAGTCCGTTTGAGCCTTGTATAAAGTCGGGTCTTCTTCCTCCTCTGTACGAAGATTTATTCTGGGTTTATCACTTTCAGGGGTTAGGGTTCTTTCAAGAGTCTGTAATCTTTCGGTGTGTATTCTCTCGATCAAACCTAGTGGATTGCCAAAGATACTTGGCCGAGACGTAGGATCATAAACGATCCGAACTCGTTAAACTCCTCTGTTTTCATAGCTTTTCGTTTTGGGTGCTTTCATCGGTTCTCAGAGCAAGATCACAATTCAAGTGTTCGATAAACCAAATAACAAGTGGTATCAGAGTCCGGTTGCGACGAAGGGAGGATCAATCTAGCAAGAATCTGAAACCTGGATCAGAAATTCAAGTAAGGTACACATTCTTGGGCTTCTAATCAGAAAATGACTTCATCTCCGATGATAGTAAAATTAGATGTGGAGAAGTATGACGGAAAAGGAGACTTCTCCCTCTGGAAGGATAAGATTCAAGCAAGCTTAGATATCCTAAAATTGAGTGATGTTCTGATAAAAGGATATGTTCTTGGAGAAGAAGAACAGGGTGATGAATCATAGGAAACGAGTATGAAATCCGAAGAACCAGTTGGAAAGAAATCAGTTGGTAGGCAAAAAACGACTCTTAGTCAAGAGACAAGACTTGAAAAGAGCCAGAGGGTGCGGAATCTGATCTTTCTCTGTTTAGGAGATCAGATAATGCGGAAAGTGAAAAATGAGAAATTCGCAGAAGGTATTTGGGAGACATTAGATAAGGAATTCATTCACAGAACCATGCCAAACAAAATGTACCTCAGACAGAAGCTTTTCGGGTTTAAGATGGAGGATTCCAAATCAATGGAGGAAAATCTTGATGAATTTAATCGGTTGGTGGGAGATCTACTATCACTACAGATTGAAGTGAAAGAAGAGGATCAGATGATGTATCTCTTGAATTCTCTGCCTGACAGATATGAGTCTTTAAGGGATACCATCAGATTTTCTAGGAAAGAAGACATCACCATGGACGATATAACATCAGCTATCTACTCGAAGGAGCTTGAATACAAGGCTAAAGGGAAGGAAAGCTCAGGAGAAGGACTCCTAATGGACGCAAAGCCAAACAAGAAAGATTCGAAGAAAGGGAAGGGTAAGAAACCAAAAGGAAAAGGTAAACCTAAACCAAAAACGGAATCAGGCTGTTGGTTTTGTGGAAAAGATGGGCATTTCAAGAAAGAATGCAGGGCCAGAAAGAAGTTTCTAGAAGAGCAAGGCAAGACTGTAAGAGAGGCAGCAGCAGCATCTGGCAAAGAAGTTGAAACAGAAGTTCTGACAGTATCAGTACAGGAACCACGTTCACAATGGATTCTAGATTTTGGTTATACATTTCACATGACACCAAGAAGGGATTGGTTTATCAATCTTGAAGAGAGTGAAGGAGGTAAAGTCCTTATGGGAAACAATGGTTCATGTGAAATTAAAGGAATCGGGGAAATAAAGATCAGATTTCATGATGGGAAGGTAAGAATTCTTAGTCAGGTAAGGTATATACCCGATCTCCAAGAGGAATCTGATATCTTTGGGATCCTTAGACAAACTTGGAATGTCTTACAAATCACAAGGAGGGAAACTGGAGGTGTTTAAAGAGTCTACACAAGTTATGTGTGGAAAGCTTGAACAAGGACTATATGTACTCCAAGGAGAAACTCTGGAAGGTGAATCATACTCAGCAGAAGATGAAGATGAGACCCTACTTTGGCATCGCAGGCTTGGGCATATGAGCAACAGGGAACTACAAATTCTGTCTCAGAAAGGTTTTTTTTCAGAACAAACAGATTAAGGAGCTGAAGTTCTGTGAAGACTGCGTCCTAGGGAAATCTCACAAACTGCAATTTGGTAAAGGAAAACACGTATCAGAGAACAACCTGGATTACATACATTCAGACTTGTGGGGCTCCTCAAGCGTGAGCCCAACACTAGGAAAGGCTCAATACTTTATTTCCTTTATCGATGACAGGTCTAGAAAGGTGTGGATATATCTCCTCAAGACAAAGGATCATGCATTCTCAAAATTTGTACAATGGAGAACATTGGTCGAAACACAAACAGAGAGGAAAATAAAACACCTAAGGACGAATAATGGCCTGGAATTTTGCAACACACAGTTTGATGAGTTCTGCGCAGAAAATGGGATTAAGCGGCATAGGACATGTACATATATTCCACAGCAAAATGGAGTAGTTGAGCGAATGAATAGAACAATCATGGAACGGGTGAGAAGTATGCTCAGTGACTCTGGTTTCGGAGAGGAATTTTGGGGGGAAGCAGCAACAACAACAGTACATTTGATTAATCTCTCACCCTCAAGTGCTGTAAACCTCCAAATACCAGACCAATTATGGTATGGAAGAGCTCCAGTCCTGGAAACTTAAAAAGATTCGGATGCTTAGCATATGAACACATAAGCCAGGGCAAACTAAAACCAAGGGCTAGAAAAGGATATTTTGTAGGATATCCCACAGGAGTAAAGGGATTCAGAATCTGGCTACCTACGGAAAGAAAGGTGGTGATCAGCAGAGATGTGATATTCAGAGAAGATCAGGTGTACAAGGACCATTCTGTAACACCAAATCAACACCAGAAGATATCAACAACAGACAAGGAAACCAGAAGCTTTGAAATCACATCAGATGAAATTGCAACTTCAAATCAAGGTGGAGCTGAACCAGAAACAGAGTCCTCAAACTCAGAACAAGAGGAAAAAACAGGAAATGAGCCAGAATTGGAGGGCCAATCCGAGTCTCGGATAGATGACATTGATAATCTGAGCCAATACCAACTAGCAAGAGATAGGGAAAGGAGACGAATAGTAGCACCTCAGAGATTCAGGGAAGAAAATACTTATGCATTTGCACTAGCTACAGCCACTTACGTAACAGATGAGGAACCAAGGAGGTTTCAACAGGCCATAAATACAAAAGACAGAGACAGGTGGATACAAGCAATGAAAGAGGAAATGATGTCACTGGAAAAGAACAAAACTTGGATTCTCATGAAGAAACCAACAAACCAGAAAGTGATAGGCTGCAAATAGGTCTTCAAACGAAAGGCAGGAATTCCAGGGGTTGAAGAGCCCAGATTCAAGGCTAGATTAGTGGCAAAAGGGTATTCACAGGTAGAAGGAATTGACTACAATGAGATCTACTCTCCAGTAGTCAAGCACACCTCCATCAGATTCACACTAGTAGCCTCAAAGGATCTAGAATTGGAGCAGTTAGATGTTAAAACAGCCTTCTTGCACGGAGAACTACAGGAAGAAATACTAATGACTCAACCTGAAGGCTTTAAAGTACAAGGAAAAGAAGAACATGTATGTCTCCTGAAGAAATCCCTCTACGGCTTGAAAAAATCACCTCGTCAATGGAATATCAGGTTCGACAGTTTCATGATTGAGAAAGGCTATACTCGAAGCAAGCATGATCTATGCGTATACTACAAGGAATACAAACAAGGAGCATTCATATACCTGCTAATATACGTAGACGATATGTTGATTGCATCCGAGAGCAAAGATCAAGTACATAAACTGAAGGATATTCTGGGAAAGGAGTTTGACATGAAAGATTTAGGTAAAGCAAGGAAAATCTTGGGGATGGACATAGGTAGAGATCGCAGAAGAGGCATATTGACCCTCTCGCAAGGAGATTATCTACAGAAGGTTGTTACAAGTTTTGGAATGAGTGATTCGAAAACAGTTCAAACCTCCATGGGAGCTCACTTCAAACTTAAGAGTTCACAAGAAGAAGATGAAATCCTGAATCTGGATAGCACACCCTATCTAAACGCTGTTGGAAGCATTATGTACGGTATGATAGGAACCATACCAGACTTAGCATACTGCATCGGTCTGGTAAGTAGGTTCATGAGCAGACCAAACAAGGTTCATTGGTCAGCTGTAAAATGGATTCTCCGATACATAAAAGGTTCGATTGGTCTAAAGTTGGTCTACAACAGGGAAGCAGAGCTTGAGCTAAGAGGGTACTGTGACTCAGATTATGCTTCGGATCTGGATAAAAGAAGATCAATCACAAGATACATATTCACCCTGGGAGGAAATGTCATCAGCTGGAAATCAGGTTTGCAGCATGTTGTAGCTCTATCTACTACTGAGGCAGAATACATGACCTTAGCTGAAGCTTTTAAGGAAGCATTATGGTTAAGGGGGCTGTCTCATGAACTGGGAATCAAACAAGGTCCTGTCAAAGTCTACTGTGATTCGCAGAGTGCCATCTGTTTAGCTCGAAACAGTGTGCATCATGAAAGAACTAAACACATCGATATCCGATTGCATTTCTTAAGAGAAATCATAGCAGAGAACAAGGTACAAGTCATGAAGATTGATTCAGAAGTTAACCCAGCAGACATGTTAACAAAGACTCTTCCCGTTGGCAAGTTCAATCGAGCATTGGCCTTGCTGAAGGTTACTGACAGGTAACTGTCAGTAGAAACCCTGCCAAGGGGTATATAAAATATCTTTGATCACAATCCAATAGTCGAGAAAGAGAGAACTCAGATAAGAAGGTAACACATTCAAGGTGGAGTTTGTTGTAATGCATGTGCTTCCTCTAATCCGAGTAGAGGGTTACTAAGGGTAATTTAGTAATCCTCAGGGCCGAGTTAGTTGAGTCCGTTTGAGCCTTGTATAAAGTCGGGTCTTCTTCCTCCTCTGTACGAAGATTTATTCTGGGTTTATCACTTTCAGGGGTTAGGGTTCTTTCAAGAGTCTGTAATCTTTCGGTGTGTATTCTCTCGATCAAACCTAGTGGATTGCCAAAGATACTTGGCCGAGACGTAGGATCATAAACAATCCGAACTCGTTAAACTCCTCTGTTTTCATAGCTTTTCGTTTTGGGTGCTTTCATCGGTTCTCAGAGGAAGATCACAATTCAAGTCTTCGATCAACCAAATAACATTATGCTAACATTTTGCCAAAGCATAGAGCGTTTCTAGCAGCTGTCTCTGACGCAACTGAACCACGAAGTTATGCCAAAGCTGTTGTCGATGATCGTTGGCGTCAAGCGATGCATCATGAGATCACTGCTCTACAGAAAAATCAGACTTGGACACTCGAACCTCTCCCTCCTCATAAGAAGGCTATTGGCTGCAAGTGGGTGTTTCGCACCAAATACCGCTCGGACGGCTCCATAGAACGCCACAAAGCTCACCTCGTCATTCTTGGTAATCGCCAAACCGAGGGAGTCGATTATGACGATACGTTTGCTCCCGTTGCGAAGATGGTCACCGTCCGCACTTTCCTCGCTGTAGCTGCTGCTCGTCACTGGGATGTTGATCAAATGGACGTACACAACGCGTTTCTCCATGGTGATCTTACTGACAAAGTCTATATGAAATTACCACCGGGGTTCACTGCTTCAACTCCAAACCAATGCTGTCGTCTGCGAAAATCTCTTTACGGCCTCAAGCAAGCGCTGCGGTGTTGGTTTGCCAAATTAGCCTCGGCCCTTACTCGGTATGGTTTTGTTCAGACTCAGAGTGATCATTCCCTGTTCATTCTGCACAGATCGCATGTTCGGATTCATCTTCTGGTGTATGTGGATGATTTGCTCATCACGGGAAACTCAGCTTCTTCCATACGTGCCTTCAAGACCTACCTAAATCAGTGTTTTCACATGAAAGATTTGGGTCGACTGAAATACTTT
Organism: Tarenaya hassleriana; assembly: GCF_000463585.1. NCBI lineage: Eukaryota > Viridiplantae > Streptophyta > Magnoliopsida > Brassicales > Cleomaceae > Tarenaya > Tarenaya hassleriana. Next base: position 178,968 of record NW_010966092.1, on the reverse strand, counting down.
CTCGGTCTTGAAGTTGCTCGAAATCCGCAAGGCATCTATTTATGTCAGAGAAAGTACACTCTTGATCTCATTGCCGAAACAGGGCTGCTCGGATCGAAGCCTGCCACATTTCCCTTAGATCAAAATCATCGATTGGCTGTCTCATCGAGTCTGGTGCTACCTGATCCCGAACCTTACAGACGTCTCGTCGGCAAACTCTTTTATTTGCTTGCAACCAGACCTGACATCACCTATGTTGTTCACATATTAACGCAATTCATGCAGGAGCCTCGCAGTGATCAGTGGGATGTAGCATTACGTGTTGTCCGATATCTCAAGAGCAATCCAGGACAGGGTATATTGTTGCGTGCTGATTCCGATCTCCGCCTTTATGGGTGGTCCGATTCTGATTGGGCTGGCTGTCCTCGCTCTCGTCGATCTCTCACTGGCTACCTCATTCAACTCGGATCCTCACCAATCTCGTGGAGATCAAAGAAGCAGCCAACCATTTCCTTGTCTTCTGCTGAAGCGGAATACCGCGCAATGGCGATGGCAACCTGTGAACTTCTATGGCTCAAGTCTTTGCTACTGTCTCTTGGTGTTAATCATTCTGAACCAAGGCTTCTTCATTGTGATAGTCAAGCGGCCCTACATATCGCGGCTAACGACGTTTTCCATGATCGCACGAAGCACATTGAAGTTACTTGTCACTTTCTTCGCCACCATATACAATCCCGTCAGATTGCAACTCGGAACGTCTCTTCCCATCAACAGCTCGCAGATATCTTCACGAAAGCATTGGGTACACGAGAGTTCGATTCATTCTTGTCCAAGTTGGGCATACATAATATCTATGTTCCAACTTGAGGGGGGGTAAAGGGATAGATTGTATCAGCAAAAAAAGGAAACCTTGCATATTCTCCTGCATATCTGCATCGTCTGATTGTATTGCCATATTCATCTCCTAGGTTAGAACATATTGAATCTGTATATATACTCTGTAAAGAACCGATCAATGGAAGCCGAATTCTTTTGCTCTGTTTGGTCTCTCGATACGTGACATTTTCCCATAAACATACTTGACTTCTTTCCTAAACCAATGGACATATCAAGCAATCCATTCCTTCGATGTGGGTTTGATATTTGCTTGACCAAATCCTATTATTGTACATCCACCCTTATCCTTAAATCAAGAAGATATTCGTGAGACCTTCTCACATGGCACATGATACTTTAAAGACTTTTGTACGGTTAGTGCGGTGTATTTTTGACCAACGAGGCACAAAGCCTTGGAAATTAACATTCATATGGCGTGCAAACATTTTTCTCGTAGGCCGCATCTGTCTCCTTGGTTTGGTGACCGTCGGTGTCCTTTGACTTTTAGAAATTAACACACTAATATCATGTGCCAAGTTTTAGAAACAATTTATTTGTTGGGAGAGAATGGTACTTGTGCAGTTGGAAATCTCTATCGAGTTAACTTACCATATACACTAGTTTATTTTCGAAAAAAAATAAGTAAAAATTCTTTCTACAAAAAACTATTCCTAAAAACACTTCAAATCTCTTAAAATTTGAATTTTTTAATCAAAAATTTCAGACTCAAATATATTCTAATTATATACATACATATGCATAGACGGACCCACTTAATCTATAGTAGAGTCATAGGTCCTCTTCTCTACTTAATTTGTTTTCTTTATAAATTTTATTCATAAAACACTTAAAATCTCTTATAATTTGATTTTCTATCAAAATTTTCAGACTCAAATATATTCTAATTATAGATATACATATGCATGGACGGATCCCCTCAATATATAGTGGGATCACATGTCCCCTCTAATTATAAATTTTTTTTTTGTTTTCTTTATAATTTTATGGTAAAATCTATAAAAATTTTAGAACTAGTAAAATGGTAAAAAATAAAATTTTAAACTTTTCGTTTAATAAATTTATTCTCTAACTTGCAAAATATGTCGTTATAATTTCAAACTTGTAAAATATGTCATCATAATTTCCAAACTAATTTTTGAATCAATATTGTAGATTTTTTTACACCAATTAACAAGTTTGAGAATTATAATGATATATTTTGAAAGTTTGCAAATAAATTTATCAAGCGAAAAGTTTAATTTCAACATTTTACAAGTTAATTTTTTTATGTGTATATAAAATCATATGTGCATTACTAGTGACCCCATTTATAAAATGTTTTGGGTCAGCCACCACGCATATATACGAATATACATACAATACAAATATATTTATACATATGCTTATGTACATATATACATGTTTATAAAAAGAAATATATACACGTGTATATGTGTATATATTTGTTTAAAAGTTTTAAAAATGTAAAAAATATTCTACATGTCTATATGTGTATATGCATATATAAATTATTTTTTACTTTTAATTTGTAAATTTTTAAACGAATATATACATATGTGCATATATTTGTTTGTATATACATGCATAAGTATGCATATATATGTGTAAAAGCATGGATATGTGTCTATGTGTGCACATATCTATGTATATATTCAAGGTTTAATGTGGAAATCTAGACGAGTTCGTTTATTTATATTATATGAGATTTTTTAAAATTCATGTCTAAATAACTCTATAAATGTACATGGTTTTGGTTCTTTCTAGACTGAAGTATTTGTTACCATTTAATGAATGCCACCTAAAACCTAAGCTGATCGTAATAAAATTTTACGACATGACTAAAATGTGATGGCCATCTTGGGTACTATATGTAGAGCACCATTGAGTTGCCACGCTTTGCAGAACCATTTCGAGACACCAACATTGTTCTTACAAACACGCTAAGCCATGGAATCACTCAGCGCCGAGAGAGAGACCAAACGTCCGTTGGCCGATTTTCCGGCCAATATCTGGGATGATCTACTCACCTCTTTCTCTGTTTCTGATTCGGTATGTATTTTCCGGTCATTACATTAAATATTATCAAAACATTAACCAATATACGATTCCAAATCTGACACATCCAAGAATTATGGAACTTGCTATCTCTCTGTCCGTCTTCCAACTTGTGTAGAAGGTCGCACGTAAACTTTTGGTGAACTCAACAAAATTACGTTATTTTATTATTCGTTTATAATAATTAATGTTTAGTGTTTATTGTTTATTGGTAGGGAAGTGATGCGTACAAAGAGAAACATAGCGTGCTGAAGGGGCAAGTGAAGGAAATGCTTATGGCCTCCAAAGCTAATCCCATCGAGAACCTCAAGTTCATTGATGCGTTATGCCGTCTTGGAGTGTCCTACCATTTTGAAAAAGATATAGAAGATCACCTCAATATGGTTTTCAGTATTCGTGACCTAAACGATATGATAGATGATGAAAAATATGATCTATCTACCGTTGGAATTGTTTTCCAAATTCTCAGGCAATTTGGCTACAAACTCTCTGTCGGTGAGATAACTTTTTACAAAAAAGAAGTTTTATAAATTAATTAAAGCAATAAAAGTGCATGTGAAAATAAATGCGTTCGAGGTTATATATTTTATTTATTGGTCTTCCTCTTTCTCAGCTAACCAAAGTTCTATACCCCTTAAAGATGTGTTTGAAAGGTTTAAATATGAAAATGGAAAGTTCAAGGAATACCTCGGTGATGCAAAGGGTATGCTAAGTTTGTACGAAGCTGCACATTGGAACACCCGTGACGAAGATATTCTAGATGAAGCTCTCGTTTTCTCGAAATCTCGTTTGCAAGTGTTGGCTTCTAAATCCAGCCCCCATATCCGAGAACGCATCAAGAACACTCTAAAACATCCATACCCCAGGGGAATTACGAGGATAGAGACGAGACAATATATATCGTATTACCAAGAAGAAGTACCGCACGATGAAACGTTGCTCAAATTTGCTAAGTTGGATTTTAACATACTACAACTGCTACACCGTGAAGAACTCGCCTATGCGACTAGGTGATATGATTATATATGCATATAAGAGACTTGTTGCTTAGCGGAGATTTCTTACACTTTGACTTTTAGCACAAATGATTTAGTTTCTCTCAATGTTTCAGGTGGTACAAAGATTTGAAGATCGGTTCTAAAGCAGCATACGCTAGAAATCGGATAGTTGAGTGCTACTTGTGGGCGCTTGGAACATATTTCGAGCCGCAATATTCGCGGGCGCGAATTCTACTGACAATTACTATACAATTACTAACAATTCTCGATGACACATACGATGCTTATGGCACGATAGAGGAACTTGACCTTTTCACAGATGCATTGAACAGGTGCTTGATATTCTAATATTTGGTTTCTTGTTTGGCCGAGACATTCCACAATATTTATGGGCAAATCACGTGTACAAAGTGAAACTCGATATAACATGGATAAGATGGAGGGCATTTGCATCATAAGTAATATAGGATACGTACTTTGCTTATATGAACCCAAGATTTATCATTGTAATGCAATGGAGGTTTCTTTTGCAGGTGGCTTCCTACAGCCCCCGAAGGGTTACCGGATAACATGAAGTGTTTCTATAGTATTCTGGTAGACTTTTATGACAAACTCGAGGAGGAGATCGAGAAAGACGGAAGACCGGGATGCGGATTCCATTTGAAAAAATCTGTAAGAAAAACCAAACCTTAGTCCTAGAAATCTCTCAACTTCCATACAACAATCACTTGGTTTGGTTACACATTCAGTTGTTGGATTTTTCGGTATCAGATAAAATCATTGGGGAGTAGCTACTATCAAGAGGCGAAATGGTCAAATGAAGATTACATAGCCATGTTTGATGAATATAAAGAGAACGGAGTTTTTTCCAACGGCTACTATACAGCGGTGGCTGCAGCATTTGCAGGAATGACTGATGTTTGCAAATTGGATGCGTACGAGTGGATAAGCTCACAGCCGAAAGTCCTCATAGCTTCTGAAATAATTACTCGATTCATGGACGACATTACAAGCTACGAGGTACTCATCCTCAATTCGTAATCTATGAACATTAATCTCAAACAATATAAAATCCCATATATATATATATACACACTCATCAAAATGTTGAAGAAAAATGAAACTCACGGTGTACCCGCACGTTACATCCCATGATTGCAGTTTGAACATAAACGGAAGCATGTCGGAACAGCGATTGATTGTTATATGAAACAGTATGGTGTTTCCGTGGAAAAGGCCACAAAAGAGATTGAAAGGATCATCACAGAGACATGGAAAGATCTGAACCAAGAACTGATGAGGCCTTACTCTACGCCTCGTCCTATCCTAATGCGGATTCTTAACCTCACACGTGTTACTGAGGTATTCTACAAGTACCAAGACTCCTTCACCAATCCAGAATTCTTGAAAGATTATGTGGTCTCTTTATTCGCCGAAAGCATTCCCGTGTAAGGGCGTGACTGCAGCGTGATCTCTGGGATATTCACACACAACTAAAAAACATTCCACCTATCTATCATATAACCAATAATTTTCCTCTTTTAATTGCAATATATAAAACATGATGTTGGAGTGATCGCATTCCAACATGTTCACTCAAGTTGTATGTATTTCTAAATAAATCGGGGTTATCCGTTTCATCATTTGGTTGTTTTGGTAAACTATTAAAAATCTCTCATGCCATTGGTAGGGAAGTGATTCGTACAAAGAGATTTTTAATATACCCATTGGTACCCTTTGGCAGTACAAAAACGTGATGTGTTTGAAAGGTTTAAAGATGGAAATGGAAAGTTCAAGGAAGAACTCGGAGCACCCATGGTGACGATATTCTAGATGAAGCTCTCGTTTCCTCGAAGTCTCGTTTGCAAGTGTTGGCATCTAAATTAATTTGCTTAAAAGAATTTGTTCGACAATAATTAAGTTGTGGCCAAAAGATTGATGATTGAAGCTGAAATTCTATCAGACAAAAGCCTGCATTTCAAAGCACCAGGAGGTGCCTCGGTTACCTCTGCAGATTCTCCCCCTTACAAAATTTCGGTCTTCCCAATTGTGTCACCGTGGCAGCATGTCAAAGGATTTTCTACACGCACCTACTGGCCCAAGTTGGCAATTTGCTTCTTCATGAAAAAAAAATGCAAAGATTTGAATACCCATTATTAACTAACGGTACCTTCATTAAAACATGTGGAGGGTAATGGGATAACATATTAATTAAATTTAGAAAAAATAGCATATAAATAGCTAAACTTTTATGAAAATCTCACATAAATATAAATACAAATACCTGAACTATTAAATTTCCATATAAATATCTGGATTTTTAAAAATTCTATATAAATACCTAGACTTTTGAAATTTTTTCCAAATAAATACAAATTTCAAGTATTTTTCAAATAAATATAGGTGATGTCATTAACTGATTTTGGGTTTATTTGGAAGATTTTCAAAAGTTTAGGTATTTATGTAGGATTTTATAAAAGTTCAGATATTTATATGGAAATTTAATAGTTCATGTATTTATATGAGATTTTTGTATTGAAACTGAAAGAGAATTGAAAAGAAAAAAAAAAGATTTTAAAAAATGAGGGCACAAATTAAATACTAATGGGGAAATTTCTTTAAAATTTTGTTAAATTTTATAAACAATATATTTTTTAAAATTTTAGTGGGGCCAATGAGTCCACTTGTTAACAAGTGGATCCGCCTATGTGTATATATATATATACGCATATATATATATATATATATATATATATATTGAAAATAAACATACTAATAACACAAATGAAAAAAAAAGTATTAATATCATTCTAATCAAATAGATAAGATAAAATACAAATTTTGAGTGATAGAATAATTTGTTTTATAGAAAAGGATATATTTAATACGTTTATAAATAAAATTGTTATAAATAGATTTAAAAAAATATAGAATCGTAAAATTCACCATTAGAATATAAATACTTTTATGATGATATATTTTTGTTATATTAATCATTTGTATTTAATGAATTGATAAAGGTTTTTTATCTCAGTCGGATGATCCGGAAGGGGGACGAGGTATTTCTCGTTGTAGTGACTGCCACGAGGGAGCTCGTGTATATGTGTAAATATGTATACACTTGTTTAAAGTTTAGAGATAAAAAAACATTCTATATGTCTATATGCGTATACATACACGTGTACATGCATACATAAATTATTTTTTTAGTTTTTAATTTTTAAACATATATATATATACACATATAAACGTTTATATAGTTGTTTGTATAAACAAGTATATATATACGTGTATGTATATATATGTCATACCGTAAAATATGACAAAACATTGTATGAAATTTACAATGATAATCAAATGACATAGCGTCCATACTTGGACAAATTTTTATGATCTGACATATCATATCATCATCTCTTGTAGACGGTAATTGATTAATTTTAACTCCATTAATGTTGGTGTAGGAGATTACGATTAGTTTAGTAATTTCATGATGGAATTTGGAACGATTTGAATTCATATGTAGTTTTTTTTTTGTAAAATTAAAAATTGGTTTATATTTGCTGTACATATAGATAAATTTGTGTGGGAATATACTATTTTTACTAATGTTTTTAGTTTTAAAATTTTTGAATTATTATTTTGAATTTTTTAATGTTTTAAATTTTATTTGTTTTATTTTTAAAAATTTTCTCATGATTATTTTAATTTTAATTTTTAAAATTTGTATGATAAAATTTCGAATTTTTTATGTGTTTGATGAATTGGCGCCAACTCATCCCTTCTTTGGCAGATTCTATTAATAAATCGATGACATCAAACATAACGGTGTTATATATGAGCCGAATGTCGAGTTTATGATTTAATGTAGAAGTTACGGTATTCTGTGAAAGTCTTGACGAGTTTGCGTATTTTATACAGAAATTTTAAAATTCTTATATTTCTATGTGATTTGATTATGATTTCATGAATTTATATACGATTTTCTCTAGAGTTTTTGAAATCGTTGATCGATCAACAATAGATTATAATCTATATCTAACGTGAATTAAAATCAATTATAATCCATGACCTAATAACTCCTATAAAACAAGCTTGGTTTGTGTCTCTTCCAATCGTTTGTCTGCACCAAGATTTAATATTTCCACATCGCTATGATAGACAAACACACGGTTTTGGTTCTTTCTAGACATTGTAGATTTGTTAAAGGGGAAAACTGAAGTATTTGTTATCAATTAATGAATGTCACACTTAAACTTGGGTAGTTCAACCGGTGAAAAGAGGGTGCAAAGCGTCTGTCCCGTCTTGAGTTCGAATTTCAAGTTTGGGGAGAGAACGTATATTCCAAATCACCTGGTTGGCTTTCCGTCCTATGCTGGGCTTTGGCCATGATACCCGGTTATCCAAAAAAAATAAAATAATGAATGTCACCTAAAACCCAAGCTGATCGTAATAAAGATTTACAACATGACTAAAATGTGGTGGCCATCTTGGCTATATATATATAATATATAAACACACACAGAGCACATTGGTTTCCACGTAACCCGTTGAGAAAGTTGCGCCATGACTAAAATGTGATGGCCATCTTGGCTCTTATATATATATATATATATATATATATATATATATATATATATAGGAGCACCATTGTGTTGTTGCAGAACCACACTAAAACTCCAAA
>NW_010966092.1:137114-170072 GCF_000463585.1 Tarenaya hassleriana | reverse complement strand
TTGTCTCTGATATATATATATATATATATATATATATATATATATATATATAGGAGCACCATTGTGTTGTTGCAGAACCATACTAAGACTCCAAATTAATTTATTCTTAGAAACACACTAAGCAATGGAGCCGCTTTGCGTCGAGAGAGATACCAAACGTCCCTTGGCCGATTTTCCGGCTAATATATGGGATGATCCACTCACTTCTTTCTCTGTTTCAAATTCGGTATTCCACTCATTTTTTTTTTAATAGAATTCGGTATTTCACTCATATTCTCGAACATATATTAACTTCGAAGTTTTGTCATAACATTAAATCTTATCAAAACACGAGTCTAACTCTAGTACATCCAAGAAATATGTGACTTGCTATTTATGTTTATCTGCCAACTTTTGGACAAGGTCGCACGTAAATGCGAAATTATATTACTTTAATTATTTGTTTATTGTCTTCTTTGAATAATATTTTTTTATATATATTTTATCTGTGAACAACTAAACATCACTCGTGCTATTGGTAGGGAAATGATGCGTACAAAGAGAAACATAGTGTGCTGAAGGGGCAAGTGAAGGAAATGCTTATGGTCTCGAAAGCTAATCCCATCGAGAACCTCAAGTTCATTGATGTGTTATGCCGTCTTGGAGAATTCTACCATTTTGAAAAAGAAATAGAAGACCAACTCGATACGATTTTCAGTATTCATGACCTAAATGATACGATAGGTGATGAAAAATATGATCTATCTACCGTTGGAATTGTTTTCCAAATTTTCAGGCAATTCGGCTACAAACTCTCTGCAGGTGAGATAACTTTTTACCAAAAAAAATCACTAAAGCAAAAAAAGTGCATGTGAAAGTAAATGCGTTCGAGGTTATAGATTTTATTTATTGGTCTTCCTCTTTCTGAGCTAACCAAAGTTCTATACGTTTTAAGATGTGTTTGAAAGGTTTAAATATGAAAATGGAAAGTTCAAGGAATACCTCGGAGCTGATGCAAAGGGTATGCTAAGTTTGTATGAAGCTGTACAGTGGAGCACCCATGGCGAAGGTATTCTAGATGAAGCTCTCATTTTCTCGAAATCTTGTTTGCAAGTGTTAGCTTCTGGATCCAGTCCCCATATCGAAGAACGTATCAAGAACGCTCTAAAACATCCGTATCCCAAGGGAATTTCGAGAATAGAGACGAGACAGTTCATCTCGTACTACCAAGACGAAGTACCACATGATGAAACATTGCTCGAATTTGCTAAGTTGGATTTCAACATACTACAACTGCTACACCGTGAAGAGCTTGCTCATGTCAACGGGTTAGTGTGTGTCTATATATACACACACACACCGATTTATAACTAAAAATGATTTTTTTTACACTTAGATTGTGCCCAAGGTAGATAATTGAAGTGTTGGAATATATGATACAAATGAAGACTAAGAAGATATTATCCACGTTGCAAATCAAGAGAATATGGAAGAAAATAATTCTTGACAAGATTGAAGACAATCAACAATATTATAGAAATAGCCGTTTTAGTGATATTTTATTTCCTTCTTTTGTGATTGCATTTTGATCTATTTTACATTATATAAATATTGTAAATTGTATACAAAATGATACACACGAACCAAGGGAGCTATTCCCTTTTCTTCTTTGTTTTTCTACAATATTCATCTTATTCTCATTTTCTACAAGAACCAAAATAGGTTCACCATTTTCTTATGTCTTTCACTTAAATTTATTTTTCTTAAATACAAAAATCTTCATGGTATCAGAGCACTAAGATCTAGAGTGCCAAAAGTCTTTTGTTCTTCCGCTGCAAACACCACAAAAGTTTTTCGAAAAGCATATTCCCTCTCGGTAAAAATCTATACCGAAGAGGAGCCTGCTTCTTTCAGTTTTTTTTTCTTTGTTTGTGGTGTTGTTTTTGAGTGAAATCATCACCACTTTTATCCCTCTTGGCCTGAACAATAAGCTAAAGAGGAGAACATCAATTTTAACTCTCTTGGTTTCATCACAAGGTATTAAAGAGAGCAAGTCTAGATGACAATGCACATTCATTCAATGGATTTACCAATTGCAGCCACTTTCAAACAATTAAGGAGACTCAAAATCCTTCAAGATATGTGGTTTTCCATGGATGAAAATGAGAGAAAGACAGAAGAAGAGGATGCATGGAAGCAAATCGAAGAACTCCATCCAGATATATCATCGGAAAAGCGTATTCTCTTTATCTTTCTTAGCATGATCGATGGTATACATAATGCATTAATTCTGCATGTTTTATCTTCAAATGGAACAATATCTACGCATGAAGCAAAGCTTAAATGGTGTCAAGAACGTGTGGATTATTTTCGTATCCCTGAAACTCGATCGGAGGATGAATTAACTAACCATGCTTTACATGAGTTTTTGTTTAGTAAAACGGAACAGGTTTCGAATCCCTGGGGGAATGTATGAATATTCATGTCATTTGGGATTCTCAAAAATACCAAGAAGAAGCTGTTGAAGAAAAATCTGCACAAACGGATGAAGAAGAAGATATACAAACCGAGTGTGAAATCCATGGAGAAGAAGTGGACTCAGATAATGTAAACTCGGGAGAAGGAAGAAATGAGATAAATGTGATGATGGATGACCTCAAAGTGGAGGCAAAGAACCCCGAAAAAGAGGCACCACTCTCATTCGATCTTATCCCATATCCGAGCATCCAATTATATCCGAGTTTTCTATTGACATGGAAAAACAACCGAGTTTGTAATCTCTTCTCTTGTCCTATCTCATTTGAGTTTTGTATTTCACATAATATGCTTGGTAGTTTGAATGTTTTTTAGCAGAAAATTTTTAGGATTCTCATGGAAGATGTGTGGGAGACGAAAATTAAGACCAAAGAGACCAAACAAATCACTCATTCAAGTAACAAAGGTGAAAACAAAAATATGTCCAAAAGAGAGTTTGATTTACCTATAAGTTCCAATAACTCTAGGTTTGGTAAGCATGTTAAAACACTTTTCTTGCTTTTATTTGATAGTGATCATATGCTCACATCATTATATTTAGTTTTATATATTAAACGGAGTGTTAAGGCCTCCCGTGTGAATTCTAATAATTCTTTTGAGATGTTGCAGCAAACAAAATTACTCGAAAATTACTCGCTCTTCAAGATTAACTTTTCGAAATTTCTCCAAGTCAATATTGAGGGGGAATGTTGGAATATATGATGCAAATGAAGACTAAGAAGATATTATCCACGTTGCAAATCAAGAGAATATGGAAGAAAATAATTCTTGACAAGATTGAAGGCAATCAACAATATTATAGAAATAGTCGTTTTAGTGATATTTTATTTCATTCTTTTGTGATTGCATTTTGATCTATTTTACATTATATAAATATTGTAAATTGTATACAAAATGATACACACGAACCAAGGGAGCTATTCCCTTTTCTTCTTTGTTTTTCTACAATATTCCTCTTATTCTCATTTTCTACAAGAACCAAAATAGGTTCACCATTTTCTTATGTCTTTCACTTAAATTTATTTTTCTTAAATACAAAAATATTCATGAAGATGAAATTCTTTCAAAAAAATTTAGGTGGTACAATGACATGGAGATTGAATCTAAAGTACCATATGCTAGAAAGAGGATGGTTGAAGCCTACCTATGGGCGGTTGGTACATATTTCGAGCCGTAATATTCACAGGCGCGAATTGTGAGTTTTATGTAATGTTGTGTGTTTGTGATGAAAAAGTAAAAAGAAATAAGTTTAGAGATCAAGAAAAAAGGGAATGACGTGAGAAAAGAAAATGGGACTAAGTCCCTTGGTTATTCTCACTTGATATTTTTGTATATAAGTATGAGGATTTATACAAGAAGAACCGAATGACTTGACCAATAATACAAAGAAAGTAAAATCAAACGTCTATAAATTACAATGGAAAGAAGAAGAGATTTAGGGCATATTTCATGAGATTGAATGATGATTCTTAGAACCTTGATTTATTTAATTAGATATGATATATATGTGAATATATGTTTGCTGAATTTGAATTTGTGGAGATAATATTTCCTTTCATGTTCTTTAACATTCCCCCTCAATATTAGCTTGGAGAGAATTCGAAAAGCTAATATTGAAGAGTAAATGTATTGATTCCCTCTCACGTGTGCTATCTCCTCCCATGGTGGTTTTTTAGGCTTCATAATCCTAGTAAATATTTTCTTTGACACTATTCTCTGCATAGACTCACAAAAGATGTTAGAAAACACTAGGGAGGTCTTAGCACTCCAATTTGAAACATATAATAATTTTATTTCCTTTAGATAATTTTTGAATGCATATTTATCACTTATGGTATCATAGAATAATAAGAATGATGTTCTAACATATTCAAATATTTTATTTTTCAAAGATTTATGCATACCACGAATTTCATTCATTTTATTCATTTCAAACATATTATGATTAACAAAGTGAGTCTCATAAAAAATGAAATCATATTCATTCTTATTACAAATGAAATTAAACATGATTTTAATATCTATAGTTTTACTTTAATCATGCAATATACATTCATTTTTACCGGGATCAAAGACAAGCATATTAAAACTAGATTTACCACATCTAGAGTTGTTTAAACTCATAGGTAATGATGGAAAGTTGTGTTCGGTAATATTCTTTTTGGTAGAGAAGCATACGAGTGCATCATACCGTTCCCCCTCACTCGTGAGCTGCTCTTCACCATAAATCTTCGGGATCATTTTTTTGTTTTTCCTGTCCAAACAAACTAACAAAACCAAACATATCACTTGACAAATAAATTTCTAAAGAGATAGGGGAAAAGAATATATTACAAGCTCGGTTATTTTGCCATTTGAAACGGATACTCGGATTCTTTGTTATACTCGGATGAGGAACAATCTCAGATGTATGGGATGCCTCTTTTTCGGGGTTCTTTGCCTCCGTTGTGAGGTCATTCACCATCACATAAGTTTCTTTTCCTTCGTCTTTCGAGAGTGTAAGATCCAAGTCATTGTCCTTGTCATGGTCTTTATGCTTGGTTTGTAGATCATCATGTATGGTTCTTGCCTCTTCAACATCTAGAGACAAATTTTCTTTGCTTTTAACCTGTTCTTTTTGCATCATTTTAAAAAACTCGTTAGTGTTTAATAAATCTTCAAGGAGAGAGACACTTAACTCAAAGTTATTTGCATTGGCCGTTTCCACTAACGCCTCTTTGATTTGCATAGGGAGTTGATTTAGGATGTCTTCTGCATTCCATTCCCCCTCTTTTTGTTCTTCCCAATATGGTTCGTCATCTACACATATGGCTTGAACTTCTTCTATGGAGAGTTTATTCCATGCGTCAACCTCTTCTTTGGTACACCAAAATTGTTCTACAACACCGTTGGCATGTTCGATGTATGAACAATGATTTCCTTCTTCATCTTCAAGGCCTCCAAAATCATCCCAAGTATACCTCATGTGACCTTTTAGGGATGTATATAACGGATGAAAAGGATTTTAAAAACAAATAATCAAAATCTCTTAGACTTGTATATGACCGAGAGTTTTCTGCAGCGGAATTAAAAGAAATTTGGAACAGAGGGGTTCATGGACCTTTACGCTCTGATACCATGTGAGTTTTATGTAATGTTGTGTGTTTGTGATGAAAAAGTAAAAAGAAATAAGTTTAGAGATCAAGAAAAAAGGGATTGACGTGAGAAAAGAAAATGGGACTAAGTCCCTTGTTATTCTCACTTGATATTTTTGTACATAAGTATGAGGGTTTATACAAGAAGAACCGAATGACTTGACCAATAATACAAAAAAAGTAAAATCAAACGTCTATAAATTACAATGGAAAGAATAAGAGATTTAGGGCATATTTCATGAGATTGAATGATGATTCTTAGAACCTTGATTTATGTAATTAGATATGATATATATGTGAATATATGTTTGCTGAATTTGTGGAGATAATATTTCCTTTCATGTTCTTTAACACGAATAATATTCGCAAGTACCATAATCCTGCTGACACTTCTTGATGATACATATGATGCTTATGGCATGCTTGAAGAACTTGACCTTTTCACAGATGCCTTGAACAGGTACTTGATTTGTTAAATTATGCTTTTGCGTACGATATAGATTTATGTTCTCCTTTCTAACTGGGGCACTCTATAGTCATTACACTATGGTTACCATTCATATGGAAGTGGAAGAGATTCAATTCATATCATTACAGCCAAGAATTTGACTTTGATATAGGTGGCTTCCTGTTGCACCCCATGGGCTACCTGACAACATGAAGCACGCTTATCATTTCATTACAGACTATTTTGGCAAAATTGCCAAGGAGATGGAGAATGAAGGAAAATTAGGATGCGGGTTACACCTAAAAAATGGGGTAAGATAAAAGAACCTTTATCAACTTTTATATATAATAATCACTTTTGTTGGAACTATGCCATCAGATCAAAACAACGGAGAGAGCCTACTATCAAGAAGCAAAGTGGGTGAACCAAGATTATGTACCAACATTTAATGAGTATAGAGAGAATGGAGTTTTTTCAAGTGGTTTCTACTTTGTGGTAGCTGCATCCTTGGCGGGAATGGATGTTGCCAAACTTGATGCCTATGAATGGTTAAGCTCACGACCTAAACTTCTTGTAGTTTCTGAGATAGTCAACCGTTTCATGGATGACATTACAAGTTTCGAGGTAATCAAGAAAACTCAATATACATAACCTCAACTTTCAAGTGATCTTTGAATATAAACTTAATTTTTCATGTATCCACACTGCGCATCCCATGGTTGCAGTTTGAGCACAAACGGAAGCATGTTGGAATAGCAATTGATTGTTATATGAACCAATATGGCGTTTCCAAGAAAAACGCCATAAAAGAGATTGAAAGGATCATCTCGGATTCATGGAAGGATCTGTACCAAGAATTAATGAAGCCTGATCACTCTTTGCCTTTTTCTATCCTAATGCGAGTTCTAACCCTCATGCGGGTTCTTGAGGTATTCTACACAGGGCCGTCTCAAATTTTTATGGGGCCCTGTACATTTTATAAAAATTAATTAATAAAAATTATAAATTTATATAATAAAAATATTATTATTAAAAGTATTTAATAATAAAAATATAAATTTATATAATAAAAATTAATAATAAAATTATTTATTGATTTCGAAAAATTATTAATTTCGAAAAAAAAAATGTAATTATCATCAATAAATTTTGTAATGTTTTTATGTATTAATCATAATAATATTAACTTATAAAGGAAATCCATAAATTAGGATTCATAAATACAAACTATTTTCAATTTTTAAAATAAAATGATTAATTTCTTGTTAAAATATAGGAATTGTGAAATCAATTTAAAAATTCAATTTAATGTTGAATTTGTATTAATAATAAACTAGAAAAAGTAAATTTTATAATCTAATTAATTTTTATAGTATATTTATTTATTTATTCTATAATAATTATATACCGTAATTATAACTAAAAAATTATTAGAATAATGATTTCATAAAATTTAATATTAAATTATAAAAGATTTTATTTTTATAATTAATGATAATAATTAATTTTAAAAAAAGTGGGGTCCCCAAATTAATGGGGCCCTGTTAGGGCTGGGTACGGGTCAGGTACCCGCGTTTTTGGAGATACCCGTCTTCGTTTTCGTCTTCGCGCATTTTAGAGAAATGATATCTCTGTCTCTATCTCACAACATCTGGGTACCCGTCCAACAGGTACCCATAACTAAAAGACGGGTACCCACAAGTACTTGTACCCGTATATAAAATATTAAACAATAGAAAATTAAATCAAATAATCAATAAAAATATACATATTTTATTCCAAAAATACATTTTTAAGTTTGAAAATTCTTAAAATATAATAATATGCATAGAATCCTATAAACATTTTAAAAAATATACAATAATTTGAAGTTGAATCCATCAAAACTTGAAAATCTAATATATAATCCTAAAGGTAAGTAAAATAACTTAAGTATTTTCGAAATTATATTAAAAATATAAGGTTAATTTTGTAATTTTAATATATATGCGGGTACCCGTTATTTCAATATGTAAAACCCGAACCCGAACCCGTATGACGGGTATTCTAGTTTTTAATACTCGTTTTCGTCTTCGTTAGGTATCGAGTACTCGTTTTTCGGGTACCCACGAGACCGGGTACCTGTTTACCCACGGATAACGGGTTTAAATGCTCAGCCATAGGCCCTCCTGTTTAAAAGCACCTGTTGCACTTGCTAAAAGACGGCCCTGATTCTACAAGTACCAAGACTCCTACACCCATCCGGAGTTCTTGAAGGATTATGTTGTCTCCTTATTCGCCATGATGGCGGTTTCAGCGCAAGCTCTGGGACTTTCATATAACCACTCTCCACTTAAAGAATCTACATATCTATCATAAGAAATAATATCGCATAGTGTTTTTTTTCTTCCTCTTTTAACTGCAGTGTGTGAAATAAGTCGGTGGACAGCTCATCATCCTTTGCTTGCTTTGGTCTATTCTTGCAAATATCGAATAGTTATTTAATCTTTTTATAAGGAAGTTGTTTTCTATGTTACTATGGAAACAACTAGAAAATATCGCTGATAATTATAGGATATTAACTCAACAAAAAATTGAATAATCCCGGTCAAATCTGATCTCTAGCAAATCAATCAGAAACCAAATATAGAAATCAATTGAAGAAGAATTTTAAAGAGATGAAAGAACTAGTTAAAAAAAACAAATGTAGTTTAAAAATGAAAAAATCGTATATTAGTATATGAATTTATCAATAAATCTCTAATAAATTCATGAATTTTAAAATTTTAAAAAATATAATAGCTATTTCTAACTCTTATATTAAAACAATTCACAAAAATCATTGAAAATATTTTAAAAGTTTACGGTTTAATTTTATAGTGATTCTTGAGGATCGTTTAAAATTTTATGATTTAATTTTATGGTTGTTTAAAAAATTCAGCATTAGTATAGGAGTTAGGAATATATGAATTAGGAGGAGTTAGAAAGAGCTATTTTTTTTAAAAAAAATTTATAAAAAACCTTTAATACATGGTAGAGAATTTCTATAGTAAAAACTAGTTATAAACAACTTTTAAAATAAAGCAATTAAACTAAAACCCAAAACAAAAGATAAAACTAAACAAAGCAAAATCAAAGACGTCTGTGTCTATTCGGCTACGATATCGTCTCGTCCCTCACCCCGTCTATTAACCGGGGGGAGACTGCTCCGTAATTTTCCTCTCTTCGTATATTGCACTTGTATGTTTCCCGATAGAGTAATGCCAGAAAAATCCGACATGGGCAATCAGTTCAGCATGTTTTACAGTGCAGGGTTCAACTCAGTTTGAAGAGTATCGTCCTGTTCCGATACCGAGGGAGGGAGCAACTGCTTCCATGTCTGTTCCCTTCACATTTCTCACTCAGACCGAGTCAACACTTGGATGCTATAGATACATTCAACTAGTGCACAACTATACCCTTTTCTGTTGAATTATTGTTGTTGCCAATGCATTCAGTCATGCGTTGCTGATTGTTTCGCTACGAAAATCAAGATTCGCATAGCATTTGGCCTTTCGGAACTCAAAAGACATGGATAGATCACAAAGACTTTACAAGAACATAAATATAAACGAATGACATAACAACGGACGACACTTCTGGCAGTATCTCAGCAAGCCCGGAATCACTACTCATCGCTTCTTACGAATTGGTATTACATAGAGAGTCTCTCCAATAATATATTCTGAGGTTTTTATTACCATTTGTATCCCCTATCCGGGTGTTTATTACCATTTATTTTGGATTATTCCACTCGGAAAAACCGTTTTCTCGTGGGTTTTTCTGTTTGTATTCGGCTAACACCGAATGTAATTTTTTATATACAATATAATTTGCATTTAATAAAAAAACCTCGTATTAGCAGAGGATAGCTGGCGGACATCGACGGGGAAACTTCAAGTCGCAGAGCTATCATTGATACACTCCTGAAAATGTATTTTTTTTAATCAAATTCTACACTCCAATTGTGGTAAAATGACTCATATAACCCTACATAAAAAATTCTAAATACCCTAACGCATTTTAAATAAAAAACGTGTAGAAGGTCTGACATATCGAAAAATGTATACGGTTGTTTTATTATCTGTCAAAATCAATTTATTATGACTTGTTTAGAATTCACAAATCGAAAAAAATATCTATGTAAAACGTGTATATTGTCGATATTTCTTCAAGAGGCGATAAATATATACTAATTATGTCAATAGAAAGAGTTTTAGATCACCAATAACAATTTTATTAAAAACTTGGTACATTTTTTGACATGTAGCACTAAATGTGTATTAACCCTATATAAACACATTCAACCATATTAAATGAAATGCACCAAAATATTAAATTTGTTGAAAATATTAATGTAAACCGATTATTATCACTTAATTGGCAGACTTTCATCATCATTTGACAAAATCCAGTCAAAATTCACGATCTTTTAACAATTTTATAAGAATTCATTGGTGTCAAATAAGTCGTAATAAAATTGTAAATATTTGATTGTGGCTGATTTCTGAGACAAAACGCCGTTTTTTTTCTTGGTTGGGTCATTTTTATTTGGTCAAAATTGCTACTCTTTTTTTGCCACTTTTGTTTATATTATATACGACTTTCTATATTTGTTTTTTAAGCACAAAATCGATTTTAGACGAATTTCGTCACAAATACTTCTCCAAATGTTTATCATTTGACACACAATTGTCAGATTTTTAAATAATTCGCGTTTTAATTTGTTCATGTGGTCTTTATTAATTAATTTCGATATTCATCTTTTTTTGACATAAGTTTAAACTCAGACGAATTCGGTCACAATTACTACTACTTTTTTTTTTGTCATAATTACAACTATTTCTTTGTAAATTTTTTTTACAATATTTATGACTTTCTGTATTCTTTTGATTTCTATCTCAACATCTTTTTTTTTTATGATTTTTAATTTCTAAATCACCGTAAAAAACGATATTTTTTTATTTATTATTTATTATTATTATTATTATAAAAGGTTTTTTTTCTCATGTGATACGAGTTCATTTCATTAAGGGCAGCATAGACTTTTTCAGTTTTTTTAAGAGTAATATTGTTTTTTGATAATTATTTATGTTTTTTTGGGTGTATCGTTGATAAACGTGGTGTAGTGCTAAAGTTTGCCCCATGGACGTGTCACGGATGTAGGCTCGGACACAGACGGACAGGGGATTGAAGAAGAAACACGGCCCAAGCCTGTAAGCCAAATTCCCTTGTACTTACGCTGAGTTTTCTTCTTTTGGACCCAAGGCCCGATCGATTCTTGTTATCATCATCCGCCAATCACAATGGCCACACTCCAGAGACACATGCGACAACATGTGTCTCGATCCCTTGCATGAAACTATCTTAGGCGAACCCAACAGTTGGTGGCCTAGTGGCGGAGAGGTGACAAAGTCATCCTCAAGATCTTGGGTTCGATTCCACTGGTGGAGAGGTGACAAAGTCATCGTCAAGGTCATGGCAACCAAAAAAAACTTTCCTTCGTATGCCTTTTTTGTTTCCTATTTTTCATTATTGTCATCCCTATCATTTCCATTTTCTGTATCTTCATTTCCTTTGTTATTTTCCAACATCTTCTGCATATATGTATGCGACATGATGACAATAAATTTTAAGCCTCTTCTTTACAAATCAAAATCTCCACTCTTCAGTCTTCATTGTCTCTTTGGTCTGATTTTCTATACCTTGAACTCAGCAAGCACACAAACAAACTATAGCAACCCATTTAATTGACAAAATCTTAATCTAGCTCCGTATAAGGGGGCGACTGGTTGCACCGCCGCCACCCACAAACGGAGCGGTTGCGATTTCCGGCGGTTGCGGGCGATTGAAAAACTGACTGGTTGAACCGCAACCAACCGCAACCGCAACCAAACTTGTGTTTTCTAATCGCAGCTTCCAACTTGCATTTTGGTAGCGGTTTCCGGCGTTTTGACAAAAAAACTAAAATATTTTTATTAGAAATTATATAAAACATTAATATATATATTGGTGATGATTTTGTTTAGTGTTATGATTTGATATTATTTTTTAGTATTATATTTTAATAAAAAAAATATAATAGTATAATTTTTAAGTTTAATAATGATTATTTTTAATAATTTTTATAATAAAATTATTTTTTTACTTAAAAATAAATTAAATTGATAATATTTCTAACTACACCCACCCGCAATCGCTACCAACAGCAACTTCTCAACCAGTCAGTACTAATCATTTATAATCGCTATCAAACGTTCTGAAAACGCTGCCACCCGCAACCGCAACCGCTGCGGTACAACCAATCGAACCCTAAGAAGATGAATGTAAAAATGTTTAGTATCTGTTATACATCATTGTTGAATAAAGATTGCAGTTAATTGAAAATTATTTGTAAAGACTATTTTATACTGTAGTTTGAATTATACTTACCGTATAATTAGAGAATACGGGAAATAAATTTTTTTTTACAGAGATAGAAAACTTTATGTCCCTTATAGCATAGAATTAACAATTATACATTCAACTATAAGATCATTCACAGTGCATTTCACTGACTTGTAAATAAATGTTAGTATATCAATCTTCCATATTCGAATTCATACTATCTTGCTCAACCATATTACACTTCACTATAATTAGGGTTTCGAGTTTCTTCACACCACCTTTTTGAAAGCCAATCCGGCAAGCCTGGGAGGTTTGTTCAGGACGACGGAATTTTTGGGAATCACACCGAGTATTGAAATGTGATTGAGGAAGAACAAATCGAAGAACAATTTGTCCTTGTACCGAAAAACAAACTAAAGAGGGAAACGAGCAAACCGAACGAACATAAACCGGCCATAACCGGACGTTTTCTTGGCATCTAGGTCCGAGTGGTCTAAGCGCTTATAGCTCAAGTGAGAAAATTTCCATAGATTCGGTTGTAATATCTCTAAAGTCTAGAGGTAAAACAATTATCAGTTTACTGTTTAAAAATGTATCCGCCAATAAGAATCGATTTCAAATCCAATTATCCGAATCCAAACTCGATTTTTATATATTTTTTAACACTATGATTAGATGTCAATCTCATAAATTATTTGGACACTCGGAATTTCAAAATTATTAGATTATTTACATACTCAGAATTTCAAAATTTATGCCCAGTCCTACTGCAACTAGGGATATCAAAATGAGCTGGTTCATGAGGAAGTTCGCGAGCCAACCTATATTTTTCCGATTTTGGTTGAGAAATTTTGAGCCCGAAAAAAAAACGAGTCAAACGAGCTAGCTCGCCACGAACTCAGCTCCTGGTGAGCCAGAAAAAAATTAATTTATTGTTTTAATACTTTCAAATAATTTTAAAAACGATTTATCAAATTTAAATATTTTTTTATTACTTTAAAATATATTAATTATTATTATTTTAATTATTTTATAATTTTTTTATTATATTTAATATTTTTTTATTTTTTCTGGCTCGTGAACTCGAGCGATTTGGTCTGAGCCTTGATTTTTTGGCCCGAATAAAAATAAACTTAATGAGGTGGGCTGAAAATGAGTTGGTTCGTAACGGACTGGTCCGATTTAGTCTGAGACGGCTCGTTTGACATCCCTAACTGCAATTCTGCTGGCTCCTCCGTTGTTAAATTGACGTGTTTTTTCTTCTTTATTTCGGTTGGGCTCTTATTTGCATGTGCTAATCATTATTGATTGGCCTCTAACTGTGACGCTCAGAACTGAATGCGGTGGTCCATATATATTTCATTTACGAACAAAGGTAATTATTATTCGCCAAATATCGTAATTAAAGGTTCGCAACTGATATCACAAAAAGGGTTAGGAAATACTGTTTTCCAAGAAAAAAATCGCATATAAAAATACCTGAACTTTTACAAAAATCCTAAATAAATACCTGAACTATAAAATTCCTAAATAAATACCTGAATTTTTCAAAACTTTCATATAAATACCCAAATTTTTAGAAATTTACCAAATGAAACCAAAATCCATTAACGCCGTTAAACTTATAACAGAATCTATCGATAATTAATAATTTAACCGTCAACGAATATTGTTTTATTTGGTAAATTTTTAAAAGTTTGGATATTTATGTGAAAGTTTTGAAAAGTTCAGATATTCATTGAAAATTTTTAGTTCAAATATTTATTTAAGATTTTTATAAAAATTCAGGTTTTTATATGGAATTTTCTCTTTCCTAAATTTTTTATTTATGTGTCGTACTGCTGCTGTACTTCTCTTTCAGGCTTTAGTCAACTGTACTTCAATTTGTAATCTGAAATGTCAGAATGTACTTCCGTATCTCATTACAAAAGTCAACTCTACCATTTCGATTATTTTGTAAAATATATCTTCTTCGCTTCATTGTGTTTGATATATTTTCATGAAATTTTCTGTTTGCTAGAAATGTAGTTCAATCTTTCACAAAACGTATATTTTCATGAAATTACCTGTTTACAGTAACGATTTTGTTATTGAATATAAATATCCATCTTTAGGTTATCTAGTGGTAAGAGAACTTGTAAAATATGTTTTTATTTTGGATTTAAATCCAAGTGTTGAAAAGGTATTCACCTGAATTTTTCTTTTCTTCAAAAAGATGTTGTTGGACCGAAAATCTGATAAACTTTTACATTATAAAAAAAATGCAATAAAGATGAGTAAAACTATGCATTATCAATTTTTTTCATAGGATACAATCCTCAAGTCTCCATACAGATGTCATTTTTCTTGAAATAATTTATATGTCTGTATAATGAAGTTGTTTTTCTTCCTCATTTCATTTTTGCATTCACGAATCCATGACGTACGTTGATGTATAATTTTTTTTTATTGTAGCATAAATTATAGGAAGAATATGATATATTGTCTTATCTTGAATGAAATTCTTAGTATTTCATATACGGTTAGGGCACGAAAACAGATACAATTACACAATTGGAATTTTAAACAAATTCCCAATTTGTCAAATTGATCGAAGTTTTAAAATTAATCGGAAACGTCAGTTTCTTTCCATCCCAAGAAACCGTTAAAAGTATAAAAAAGTTTCCCTTGAATATGTAAAACAAAAGACATTTCATCTGATTGATACCATTTTATCCATGCATGAATCACGCCTCTTTTCCCCCTCAGAATATCACAATTTGATAATATCGTCATGAATATACAACTAACTTGTATATATATAATTGCGCGTATGATGATGCTATTGATTTCGTGTCTCCGATGATACATGTGGGAACATTACAATATTACGAATTATGTCCAAATCCGGTACGACACTTTCAGATGTACATCTAAGCATAATCGGCATTACATTTATGGCATATTTTATTTAGGGTAAAACCTATAGAAATTCCTACACTTGTAGAATGGTGGAAATAAATTTCTAAACTTTTTCGGTTAACAAATTTATTTTCAAACTTGCAAAATGTTTTATTAGAATTCTTAAACTTGTAAAATATGGTATTATAATTCTCAAACTTGTTAATAGGTTTGTTAATAGGTGTTAGAAAAAATTTTGGTGATTTTGATCAATAAATCAGTTTGGGAATTATAATGATCACATTTTACAAATTTATAGATATATTTATGGAACAAAAAATTTAGAATTAGTTTTACACCATTTTACAACCTTTTATTTATTTATGTATATACATGCATTTGGATGTGCTGTCGGCCACGAACTATCAAAAGATATGAATGTAAACAATGATACATGTAGTTAAAGACAGTGTATACTTGAATATATACACACACAAAGATTTATATTTGTAATATACATATATCAATATTGGCATGTGCCATCGTGTGGTTTCAACCGAATCCTAAATTACATATTTGGAAAATAAAAAAGGTTCTGATCAGTAATGTTTTCCTTTTTCTTTTCCTTCCAGTAACTGTCGTTCAGATTTTAGACTTTTAAAATCTCAAATATCTATAATAATGCCATTGTCCATTAGGTCAAACTAGCACACTTCCTCTATAAATACTGAATCTCAACGTTAACAGAACACCAGGAATGCATACAAACATACGCTTATACATACATCCATAAATAGACACATATTTCGGTGAAAAGAAAATGGGAACCACAAGGAGCATAATGAAGATGATATTTGCGGTTATGTTTATTGGATGGATTTTCGTTTGGATAATGATTCCAACAAAGGTATTCAAGTATAATTGGACACCCAAGCTTGCAAAGCACCTCAACACGACCTACTTTGGTCCCCAAGGTTTCTTCTCTCTCTCTCTCTCTCTCTCTCTCTCTCTCTCTCTCTCTCTCAGTTATTCTCTGTCCTAATTTCTTGGGGATTACTGAGTTTAAATCCTAGTTTCCGTGTCGTTTTGCTCTTTAATATGTTTTTGTGTTTGTGACGTAACTAACAAGGAATCTTTATGCATAGGCACTAATATTGTTGAAAAAGTTGAACCCTCAAAGAGTAATGCGGAAAACTAATCAGTTCTATTCACTTGAGAAAGATAGTCAAGTACAACTCACTTTTTGTTGTAAGAATCGTACTTACTACACACACCCGAAACTCCCCCTGAGTTTCTTCCCCTCTCACAATGAATTCTACTGATCAAAAAACCTCACCACATAAATCACTCACCAGAGAGAAGAGATTTGCCCAATCGGTCTCCCTCTCAGACTCGCACTCACCAGATAATGAGAACACACTCACTTAACAAAATAGACTTAGAAATTATGCTCCTTCTCTCTGCACCGATCTGCAACTTGTGTCTTCTTTATATAGGCTCCTCCCTTAGCCTCAGATCTCCACGAATTGATTTGATAGACTTCTCCTTGATTCTTGTTGGTTTCGTGTCTATCTTCAAGATCTCATCTTTATCTCTTCAGCTTGACTCTATCTCTTCAGCTTTGACTTCATCTGAATCTTGTCAGTTGCATCTCAGATATCTTCGAGTTTGATCTTTGCCGAATCTTTCTCCTGAAATCTCTCAAAGTTTGTTGGACCTGCAACAAACTTTCAACAACCCAAGATACGTGCAAATATATGCACTAACAATCTCCCCCTTGTTGGTTATTTCAGATCATGCACACAATTGTAAATCCTTCATCAAATTCCAACAAGCTAGAGTCGTTACACACTAAACTTCAAGTCATCAAAAACACATAGAGTCATCGCATACGCACATAAGTTCAGATCATTAGTATAAGAGAAAAAAAAACATCAGAATCGATCAGATGAGTCCTCCGATGAACTCTTGACCCTCTTAACTTTCTTGATTGTTCCTGACTTCTTCGAGGTTTCTGCTTTCCGTGGAGTTTGTTTGGGCATCTCAGGCTCTTCTTCTTCTTCTTCCTCCGAATCTTCTTCTTCTGAGTATAGATCTCCTTCTGCTTCCTCAATTTCTCCCCCTGTGGGCATGAACGAAATAATCAACAAACAAGTTTATCCAGTTGAGGAATACCTGATTGAATAATGAGCACATTACTCAGAGTTGCTTCCACAAATTCATGGACTGATGCACGAATCTTCTGGCAGTGTGTTGCCTGCTTCCTTAGACCGAGTTCCATCTTGATCAGAGCCTTTTCTGCGTCCTTGAGTGTCTCCAGCATCTTCTTGAAGTCCTTCTTACCTTTTCCCTTCTTCCTTTTGATTCTTGACTCAACTACTAGAGGTTTTTGAACAACCTCAGTGTTCTCCTTTGGATCAATGAGTTCAGGGCACTGCTTGATGAGTATACTTTGAATCAAGCAAGGATAGGGTAACCTGAACCTTGCTCTGAAGTTCAGTGCTCTATCCAGAATGTGATCAAAGATCATACTTCCATAATTGATCTTGATTCCCTTCTTCACGCAGTAGATGAGTATCGCCAATCTCTTGTGGATCAGACTCGATCGCTGAGTTGGTAACCAGTTGGATCTGGCGATCTTGAACAGAACTGAAGATTCAAAATTCAGGTCTACTGGTGCTATCTCTTCTTTCCTCTTCTCGTCATAGCTATCAGTGAGAGCTATTTCCAGTTCCTTCTGATCAATCTCTCTATCCAGTTCGTCCATGGTTGCCACCACTGTGTTCTTCAATCCTAAGAACTTATTGATCACTGCTGGAGAGAAGTGTAGGATCTTTCCCCGTATGTACACTCGATGGTACATCGGATCTCCCGCCCTCACAATCTTCTTCGAGATGTTAGCATAGAATTCCTTGATCAGAATTTTGCTGTGTGGGCAAGCATATGTGACAGTTTCTTCTAGTCCTAGACTCTCTAGGAAGTCCCAAATCCCTTGCTCTTTGAAATTGCTGACATTTACATTTCTCTCAACAATTGTGTTGAGGTTCTTCATGTCATTGAATCTTTGTTCGGACTTTTCATCAACAAAGTGATGAGACATGCAGAGGCTTGCCAGTAGCTCCTCATCTTCTGATCCAGAAGGTGAACTGGGTGGTTCCTTTTCTTCCTGAATTTTCTTCTTCCCCTTCCTCTTCTCCTTTCTGTATTCCTCAGAGACTTTTGAGGATTTTGCTGGGGGCATATGTTTTGCAGCTTCACCTTTCCTTTTCACAGCTTTCTTAGGGGTCTTTTGCTCAGAAATCACCAAACTTGGTTGTGATTTCATCTTCCTTGGGATTTTCTTGACAGGGCTTTTGACAGTTTTCACTGATTTTGTTGCTACTTGAGATCGGGTCCTCGCTCTTTGTTCAGTAACAACTCGTGTATCAAGGCCCTTTCCCTTTTTCTCAATAACCTTGGCCTTGGCCTTCTTCTGCTCAACTCTGGAATCCACTTCAACTCCATCATCTTCTTTTGGTTTGAGCACCTCCGTCTCTGTTGCTGAGTCCGCAACAACTTCCAGTTCAGCATCATCCTTGGATTTTTCTTGCCCTAACTGTTCAGAGGGCAGTTCATCCATTCGTTTGGATGTGTCACCCACATCCTTCCTAGATTCTTTATGCTGAACACTCATGTCCTTATCAAAATCTACTCTCCTTTTTGCTCCTTTTCTAATCAGCCTAGGTTCACTATCCGAGCTCACATCTAGTTCGTCAGTAGGGTAGACAAAAAGATCATCGAGCTTACCCGAATCAGCTTGTTCTGGAGGCAGTGAAGTTTGTAGATCTTTATCTTCGATCTTAGTTGTTTCTTGCTGTGGTTCTTCGGGTATCTCCGCTTCTTGCGTCTTTTCTTCTGGACTTTCGAGTTCTTGGATCTCTTCGCCCATTTTATCTTCCTTGCTATTGCGAAGAATCTCCCTCGGATTTCGGCGAGATTCTTCTGATGGGTTCTCTTCTGGATCTTCTTCAGCACTCACAAACGAGTTTGAAGATTCTTCTTTCCTGGGTTCACTCGATTTTCCTTCTCTAGATGAACCTTCCTCTGAGTCAAGGTGATGATCCTCACTCTTTTCTTCTCTCTTTTCTTTTGGATCCATGCTGAGACTGAATCTAGGGATTTTATTCTCTCTTCGTTACTCTCTGTTGGACCTCACACTCGTGCGAATCAACTTCCCAGATTTTAGGGTTCTTCAGCTCCAGAACTTCGCAGGGATAGAGAGAGAAACACCTCTTTTTATTGTGGGCAAAGAGTTTGTTTTGGGAATCTCTGATTTTTCGGATCCCACTTCCCCATAACCGAACATTTACTCAACCACTCACATCAATCTTTTCAAAAATAACGTTTAAAAAAATAAATGAAACAGAAATCCGTTACGCAACAACTTACGATTTTAACACCAAAGGAATTCATTCTTTCGTACCTTAGTTCGCAGTATATCCAGTTGAGTCAGTGACACCTCACGCTTCGTCCAGTGCATACTTCACGAACCATGGATACATTT
Organism: Tarenaya hassleriana; assembly: GCF_000463585.1. Taxonomy (NCBI): domain Eukaryota; kingdom Viridiplantae; phylum Streptophyta; class Magnoliopsida; order Brassicales; family Cleomaceae; genus Tarenaya; species Tarenaya hassleriana. Next base: position 150,148 of record NW_010966092.1, on the reverse strand, counting down.
TTCTCGTATTTTTCTCTTTCATCCGCCTGAACTTCTAGGACGTTGTGTCCGTTCATACTGTTTCACCACTTAAGTCCAGCCTATCTCTCTTGGATATACTCTTGTAAGAGCTAACTTACAGCGGAGTATGATGAATCATTGTCATCAGACCTTAGACCGCTTGATACACGAGTTGTTACTGAATAAAGAGCGAGGACCCGATCTCAAGTAGCAACAAAATCAGTGAAAACTGTCAAAAGCCCTGTCAAGAAAATCCCAAGGAAGATGAAATCACAACCAAGTTTGGTGATTTCTGAGCAAAAGACCCCTAAGAAAGCTGTGAAAAGGAAAGGTGAAGCTGCAAAACATATGCCCCCAGCAAAATCCTCAAAAGTCTCTGAGGAATACAGAAAGGAGAAGAGGAAGGGGAAGAAGAAAATTCAGGAAGAAAAGGAACCACCCAGTTCACCTTCTGGATCAGAAGATGAGGAGCTACTGGCAAGCCTCTGCATGTCTCATCACTTTGTTGATGAAAAGTCCGAACAAAGATTCAATGACATGAAGAACCTCAACACAATTGTTGAGAGAAATGTAAATGTCAGCAATTTCAAAGAATGAGTCGGGAGAAGTAGTTCGCAATAAAGCCAGGTTAGTTGCCCAAGGTTACACTCAAGTTGAAGGTATTGACTTCGATGAAACTTTTGCACCCGTTGCTCGACTAGAGTCTATTAGATTGCTGTTTGGCATTGCGTGTTATCTTGGTTTTAAGTTGTTTCAGATGGATGTCAAGAGTGCATTTCTCAATGGTGTGATCCAAGAAGAAGTGTACGTCGAACAACCTGCTGGTTTTGAGGATCCACATTTTCCCACTCACGTGTACAGATTAAAGAAAGCTCTCTACGGGTTAAAACAAGCCCCTCGGGCATGGTATGAACGATTAGCCAGCTTTCTACTCGAGAACGGCTACAAAAGAGGGGGAGTAGACAAAACGTTGTTTATCCATAATTCGGATGATGTACTATTAGTAGTACAAATCTATGTGGATGATATCGTGTTTGGGTCTACATCACAGTCAAAGGTCGACTGGTTTGTTCAGACAATGACTGCTGAGTTTGAGATGAGTATGTTTGGAGAACTCAGTTACTTTCTGGGACTACAAGTCAAGCAAGACAAAGATGGAATCTTCGTCTCTCAAGAGAAATATGCTCGGAATCTGGTGAAAAGATTTGAACTTGACACGAGCAAATCAGCACGTACCCCCATGTCCACAACCACCAAGTTGACCAAAGATGACGAAGGAGAAGATGTTGATCCAAAACTCTATAGGAGTATGATCGGGAGTCTACTGTATTTAACCGCAAGTAGACCTGACTTGTGAAGAAACATCCTCCTGATGTGCTCTTTCGATCATCCGTATTTCCTCCCCAATCTGCATCACAGTATCCTACTAGATGCGTACTCGTATCCTTTGTGTAATGTAGCCCATAATCAACTGTGCCTTTGATATACTTGATTACCCTTTTTACCGCTAGAAGGTGAGACTTCTTAGGCTTTGCTTGATATCTGGCACATATGCCCACACTTAAACACAAGTCAGGTCTACTTGCGGTTAAATACAGTAGACTCCCGATCATACTCCTATAGAGTTTTGGATCAACATCCCGTAGAGAGCTTTCTTTAATCTGTACACGTGAGTGGGAAAATGTGGATCCTCAAAACCCGCAGGTTGTTCGACGTACACTTCTTCTTGGATCACACCATTGAGAAATGCACTCTTGACATCCATCTGAAACAACTTAAAACCAAGATAACACGCAATGCCAAACATCAATCTAATAGACTCTAGTCGAGCAACGGGTGCAAAAGTTTCATCGAAGTCAATACCTTCAACTTGAGTGTAACCTTGGGCAACTAACCTGGCTTTATTGCGAACTACTTCTCCCGACTCATTCGTTTTGTTTTTGAAAATCCATTTCGTTCCAATCACATTAATGTGATCTGGTCGGGGAACAAGATACCACACATCATTCCTCACAAATTGCTCCAGCTCATCATGCATTGCCTTTACCCAGAATTCGTCCTTCAGTGCTTCATCCACTCGAGAAGGTTCATTCTGCGAAGAGAAACACACAAAACGCACCATATCTTGGTAATTTATCCTCTTACCTCGTGTACGCATGGGATCGAGTACATTTCCTATCACATCATCTTCAGAATGATTCCTGTGAACTGTAGGTGTAGGATCAATTTCCAGATCTTCCTCTTCCTTGTTCTCAAGTTCTGCATTGTCACTCTGTTCTTCTACCGAGTGCTCACTGGGAACATCGTGAAGTAATTTCGGCGGGACTTCACTCGGATCTGCGCTGTGTTCCTCATCAAAAACAACATTAGCTGATTCCATAATCGTTTTAGTGCGCAAATTGTATACTCGATAGGCAGCAGAATTCATTGCGTAACCCAGGAACATACCTTCATCACTTTTGGCATCGAACTTTCCTCTGTATTCTCTATCATTCAACACAAAACATCGACAACCAAATATATGAATAAACTTCAGAGGAGGTGTCTTACCTTTCCATATTTCATATGGAGTTTTGGCCGTCCCTGGTCTGATATGGATGCGGTTGACAAGGTAGCATGCCGTACTTACCGCTTCTGCCCAGAAACGTTTCGCAACATTTCTTGCATGTAACATTGTTCTCGCCATTTCTTGCAGTGTCCTATTCTTCCTTTCAACCACTCCATTTTGTTGTGGAGTTTTCGGTGCAGAATATTCGTGGACAATTCCATATTTGTTGCAGAATTCTGTAAACTGTTCATTTTCAAATTCACGCCCATGATCACTCCGAATTCTCTGAACTGGGACCAATGCAGACGGAGAGTCTTGGAGGAAAGAGGTATGTGTTTGTATGTGTTGATGATTTCTCACGTTTTACTTGGGTCAGGTTCTTAAGAGAGAAGTCAGAAACATTGGGTGCATTCGAACACTTATGGCTGCAACTCCGAAATGGAAAAGGAAGTGTTCAGAGAATTCGGAGTGATCATGGGCGTGAATTTGAAAATGAACAGTTCACTTCTCACTTTGATTGCTTTCGTCAGGATTTACCCAAGTGTAGCAATTACTTGGAGTTCTTTTTCCTGTCAACACACAATTTTCAAGAGAATTCGTAACAACACAAGCATCTTTAGTGAAATTTACCTGAAATCCAGAGTCACACAGTTGACTGATGCTTATGAGGTTTGCCTTGAGTCCTTGGACAACATTGACATCTGTAAGTTTGGGCAGTCCTGATGCATCCAGATTTCCTTTGCCCAAGATCTTTCCTTTTCTTCCATCTCCAAATGTCACGTTTCCTCCTTTGAGATTTTCTTCAAATGTCGACAACATACTGACATCTCCTGTCATATGACGTGAGCATCCACTGTCAAAATACCACCGTTGTTCACTTGACTTCAGTTCAGAAGTGTATGCCACATTACACCTCGAGATATCTTTTCTTCTCCATACTTGCCTCCATCTCAGGGTGGGTGGTACCTGATAATTTTGCCAGTAGTAGCAATTCATTCTGATGTGACCTCTTTTTCCACAGTAGAAACAAGTGCGATGTTCACGATAGTTTTGTGATCTTTGTCTTGGATACAGATCAATCTTGATCTTTGGAGTCTGTTGTACTTGTGAGATCACTTCATCTCCAAGTTTTCCTCCTGAAACAAAGTTCCCTACTTTGTTTTCACTTCCTCCGATATATCCAAGCCCAGTATGTCCAGAATCTGTTCGCCCAATTGTCAATAAATGATCCAATTTTGCGGTGCCATTTCCAAGCATTCTCACATTCTTCATGGTACCTTCCAGTTGATTCTGTAAAACGAGAATCTTCTCCTCTTTCTCCTGTAGTTGCTTCTTCAAATGATCAACTTCTGACACTTTTGTATCCAACTGTTTCTTGATTTCCAGAATCTTTGCCTCATTCTCCTTCTGTTCTTTGATCAATCTTGTATTGATGTCATACAACCTTGTCATATCCTTGTACAAATCTTCTTCGGATATCTCTTCTTCAGTCTCTTCAATGATTCCAATGAATGCCACAAAATTTGACATCTCTTCTCCACTTTCTTCATCAGACTCGGTTTCAATCTCTTCATGAGTAATCAGAGATTTACCTCTTGTTTTTCCAAGTGCACACTCGTTCTTTGTGTGTCCATATCCTTTGCACTCATAACATTGAATATCCTTCAGATTTTTTAACATTGCCTCTCTCTTGGCAATGCTAGGACATTCAGCCTTCCAGTGACCTGCTCCCTGGCATTCCAGACATTTTCCAGAATGTCTTGATTCTGCTTTGCCAGTGAAACCCGGTTTTTTCTTAAAAAACCGGTTGAATTTTTTCACAATCATCGCCATGTCTTCCTCCAGTGACACTTGGCTGGGAGCCTCAGATGATTCTGGAACATGAAGTGCCAGACCCTTGTTTGGAGTCACTCCTCTTGGCTTTTCATATAGTTCCAGTTCTAACTCGTGAGCAGCAAAAGCCCCAACTGTCTCTTTGAAACTGATAGTATCCACATTGTTTACCATAGTAAAAGCAGATTTATGAGACATAAACTTTTTGGGTAAGCTTACCAGGAGTTTTGCCACCAGTTGTTTATCTCGATAGGTCTTTCCGAGGACCTCTGCTTCGTTTGCTAGCGCATTCAGCCTGCCACAAAATTCCTTGACGCTCTCGTTTTCTCCCATTTGAAGCATATTAAACTGATGCTTGATTAGATCTCTCCTTGTGCGCTTGACACTTGATGTTCCTTCATGAATCAACTCAAGCGCATCCCAGGCTTCTTTTGCTGATTTGCACCCTTGAATTTGCTTAAACTCATCCTTGTCAACTGTATTGAAAATGATAGTTATGGCTTTTGAGTTCAGTGCTGATGCTCGCTTTTCTGAGGGTGTCCACTCAGATCTGGGTTTCAGAACCTCTTTTCCATCCTTCACATCGATTGGAGCACTCCAACCTTCCTCTACTGAACTCCAAGCATCTTCATCAATTCCTTTGATGAGATTCATAGTTTTCACTTTCCAAAAACTATAATTCTCGGAATCGAGAATTGTGGATCTTCCCAGAGACTGAAACTCTTTGAGTGAGTCCATATTGACTCTTCAACACGTACACTGATATGAGAGGCTCTTTCGCCTACGATCAGTGACCAGCTCTGATACCAATTGAAAAAGTTGAACCCTCAAAGAGTAATGCGGAAAACTAATCAGTTCTATTCACTTGAGAAAGATAGTCAAGTACAACTCACTTTTTGTTGTAAGAATCGTACTTACTACACACACCCGAAACTCCCCCTGAGTTTCTTCCCCTCTCACAATGAATTCTACTGATCAAAAAACCTCACCACATAAATCACTCACCAGAGAGAAGAGATTTGCCCAATCGGTCTCCCTCTCAGACTCGCACTCACCAGATAATGAGAACACACTCACTTAACAAAATAGACTTAGAAATTATGCTCCTTCTCTCTGCACCGATCTGCAACTTGTGTCTTCTTTATATAGGCTCCTCCCTTAGCCTCAGATCTCCACGAATTGATTTGATAGACTTCTCCTTGATTCTTGTTGGTTTCGTGTCTATCTTCAAGATCTCATCTTTATCTCTTCAGCTTGACTCTATCTCTTCAGCTTTGACTTCATCTGAATCTTGTCAGTTGCATCTCAGATATCTTCGAGTTTGATCTTTGCCGAATCTTTCTCCTGAAATCTCTCAAAGTTTGTTGGACCTGCAACAAACTTTCAACAACCCAAGATACGTGCAAATATATGCACTAACAATTGTGCTCCTTACTGTTCCGATGATGTTAATTGCGGCTTTGAGTTGCGTTTATCTGCATATCCAGAAGAAATCTACGGACAATGGAACCGCAAACAGGTATACATACATGCACACATACACATATATAGATATTTGTGTGTGTACGCGCGCGCATGACTGCTATTTTTCCATTATTGTGTTTAGTGAAAGATGTATAATTTAAGGTGCAGTTGGATAACGAAATCTTGTGGGCTAATAGTAAGAAACCGAACACAAATTGCAGTGATCAATATATACACATATATACATATATATATGTATACAGTAAAATCTTTTTTTGTTTAACTTGCAGGAGTAAGATATGTGAGGTTGTAGGGAAGATGAGGAGGCCGATGATGGTGATGAATCCTTTGGGAATAGTCACAGCGACAGAGTTTACGTTTTCCATTTTATTTGTGGCTCTTCTTGTTTGGTCTCTCGGCAATTACCTCTACATTAGCTATAACGTCCATCTTCACAATGACGACAATGCCAAAATGTAAGTAGTTCGTGTACGGAAACTTACATAACATAACCATGTAAATATATCCTATCCAATAGCATCTACGTCGGTTTTGAATATGGCAGATGGCAAGCCAAGTTCCGGAGCTTTGGACTAAGGACAGGATATGTAGGGCACATATGCTGGGCATTCTTGTTCTTTCCCGTGACAAGAGCTTCTACGATTCTGCCACTCGTTGGGTTGACGTCGGAGTCGAGCATCAAGTATCACATTTGGCTTGGTCATCTCTCCAACTTCCTCTTTCTGGTTCACACCGTCGTTTTCTTCATCTACTGGGGCATGATCGATAAGTTGATAGATGTCAGTACATCTCATTCTACTGTGAATATCAGTGCAGAAGTCATTATTTGATCGTTTTAGTTCTTAGAAATTATCTACACTCAACATGAATCTGTAACAAAGTTTAACACTGAATACTAAATTTAAGTGATTCATCAGTGATCTTTAGATTTTTTTTTTGTTGAACCGATCTCAAATCCTGGTCTCCTTTTAGAAGAGCAACTAAATTTAACATATAACTCAGATTTCGTAGAGTAGATTGTTTTATAATTGATTATATACGTGCAGGCGGTGCAATGGAACCCTACTTACGTGCCAAATTTAGCTGGAACTATAGCAATGTTGATCGGAATCGCAATGTGGGTGACAAGCTTAGGCTGGTTTAGGCGAAAGAAGTTCGAGCTCTTCTTCTACACTCACCATCTCTATGGACTCTACATAATCTTCTATGTGATCCATGTCGGAGACTCCTGGTTCTGCATGATCTTGCCTAACATCTTCCTCTTCTTCGTTGATCGCTATTTGAGATTCTTGCAGTCCACAAAAAGATCTAGGCTTGTCTGTGCACGGCTCTTGCCTTCAGACAGCCTCGAACTTACCTTCTCCAAATCCCCTGGTTCATCACTAATCCTTTGCGTTCACTTCATTGATAGATCATTTTATCACTTTGAAAGTGTTACATTTATTGTTAAATCCCCCCATTGATATGGTATTTTGATTACTACACGTTCAATATTTAGTTATATGCCATTGTTATCTAAGAGAAAAGAGTTTGATGTTTCCATTTGCTTTCATGGATTGGCTTGTAGGATTGCACTATAACCCGACGAGCATATTGTTTGTGCATGTCCCAAGCATTTCCAAGCTTCAATGGCACCCATTCACAGTAACTTCAAGCAGCAATTTGGAGAAAGACACAGTAAGTGTTGTCATCAGGAGACAAGGAAGTTGGACTCAGAAGCTCTTTAATCAAATATCTTCTTCGATCGATTCCCTTGAGGTTTCAACCGAGGGACCATACGGGCCTACGTCCTTTGACTTCTTGAAGTTTGTACTCCAGTGCCTGAAGTTTAATCCTGCATTCGTGACTATATTTCCGTTACAACTGTTTGTCTAAATCAGACAGCTTAAGAAGTTTTTCAAGGATTAGCTGGATCTGTCGAAATAAGTTCCTTAACAAATGTTCGGTATCTAATTCGATCAGTTCCTTAACCAATAAATGAAGTTGGAACAATTTTCTTGCAGAGGTTTACCATCATCTGTCTGTGTTCTCATGTGTTGTTTCGTCGATGACAACATGTATTGTCTCAATCTATTTCTCATGTCTTTGTCCTTGGCAACTGTAGGCATGACTCGCTAATCCTAGTGAGCGGAGGCAGCGGAATCACGCCATTCATTTCAGTTATCAGAGAAATCATCTTCCAGAGCCAAAACCGAAACACCAAACTACCAAACATTCTTCTCGTTTGCTCCTTTAAACACTACCAAGACCTTGCACTTTTGGACCTAATATTCCCAGTCTCAGGCATATCAATCTCCGACATATCTAAGTTGAATCTCCGGATCGAAGTCTATGTAACAAGAGAGGAGAAACAGACGATACCAGCCGAAGAACACAGACTCCTTCAAACAAAATGGTTCAAACCAAACTCTTTGGATTCGCCGATCTCCCCCATTCTTGGTCCAAACAACTTCCTCTGGCTCGGAGCAGTAATCGTGTCATCGTTCGCGATGTTTCTCTTTTTTACAGCGATTGTCACTCGCTATTACATATATCCGGTTGACCATAACAGCGGAAAGATCTATAATTTCTCTTACAGAGCTCTCTGGGACATGTTTCTGGGCTGTGTCTGCATTTTCATAGCCTCGAGCGCAGTTTTCTTGTGGCGCAAGAAACAGAATCGAACAGAGGATCAAGCTGTGAAGCAGATACAGAGCGTGGAGTTTCAAACGCCCACTTCTTCCCCGGCCTCGTGGTTCTACAGAGCTGAGAGGGAGCTTGAGAGTGTTCCTTATCAGTCTATAGTACAATCTACGAACATCCACTTCGGCTCCAAGCCCAATCTCAAGAGTAAGTCATGTATATATATACACACACACATATATATATATATATATGTATATGCTACCCAAAAATAAATAATATACGATGAAACGGATGATAAGGCATTAACAATTGATGGTACCGTTCCGCAGAGATTCTGTTTGAAGCAGAGAGTTCGGAAGACGTGGGAGTAATGGTGTGTGGGCCAAGAAAGATGAGACATGAGGTTGCAAGGATATGTGCCTCTGGTCTGTCTAAGAGCCTTCACTTCGAAGCAATCAGCTTTAATTGGTGATCATCTACGCCACGTAACATTGTTATTGTCTTTTTTATTCGTGGAAATGGACTTTTCATGTTTTAATAATTTGTTGCATGTATGTAACAAGCCTTGCGTGTGCTTTGATATAATCGGTGTATATTTTATTTTTTCAAAATTTGTAATGATATATACATTTCTAACTAATCTATTTTTTTTCAAAATTTGTTATAGAGTTTTTTTTTCTATACCATCCATTCAAGAAGCCGTATCAAAAATAATATACCGTCCATTCGACCGCTCATCAGATGCAGCGATGTGTAACTCATGTGGCTTATGTAACTCACCGTGACTCGTTACGACTCTACGTCTCATTGTGATTCAACTGCGGCATTTGATCTGGATTATGAAGCTCAACATGAACCGTCAAGGCTCAAAATAATATACCAGGTTTTTTATGGGTAGAAGTCACCCCAAAAGCTAGTTTATTTGGAGAAGAAAAGAACTCATGACATAAACAATGGCATAATAACTTGGAAGTCAAGGATGCAATGACTAAATGAGGTCTAGAAGAATCTAAATGGAGCCGTTGTGTGAATATTCTGGGTAATCTTAGACGAGACCAACAGAGTAATTTGTGCACTAATCAAACCACATCCAAGATTGCCTTTTCCGACGTGAAGATTACATGTCCACCAAACTCTCCTTATACAAAGATGTTCTATCCGTTACATGTTCTTATGACCGTTAGAATTTTTTATTATTTTACCTATAAATATGTGTATATACACTTGTAATAAAAAAAACATAGAAAAAATATAGGTGACTAAATTGGTTCACATTGTAATTTTTCAGTTTTGTCTTGCATGAACTCCTTTTCGTTTCTTCTTTCTTCTATGATTAATCTCTTTAAATAAATTCATCATAAAATCTTCGGGGTGCACATGGTCTTATATATCTCAATTGTCCCCACATTTATATTGACGATGTGAGACTCTAACAGATTTCTACAATCGGTTTCGGTTATCTTCTAGTGGGAGGGAGAGTAGCAGAGATTTCACAAATTAATAAATAAAGGAAAAATGAATATACTATAATATCGTGTTTCCATTTCGGCAGAGTTAGGTTAGACGAGTGTCTCTTGTACATAAGCAAGTTTATGTGTCTGAGGTTAACGGAGCCGAATATCTTCTTCTCTGGGTATTGGGTTGATAAACCCGAGATGCTAACGAAAGAAAAAAAAAAGAGAGAAAGTCTAGTTAGATGAAAAAAAAAGAGAGAAAGAGAAAAAAAAAATTGAATGTCGAAAGCGTAGACTAGATACAATTAGGTAGAAAGGTGTAATAGGTTTGAGAAACATGCTTGGTAGATGATTGAAGTTCTTTGATTGGTTCTAGGTAGCGGTATAGATCCCATGGCTAGGAAAGATTATCCTTTAGAGAGGGAGATCATATTAGACAGACTTGATCATTGTTCACGGGGACCTAGGTCGGATAGATGTTTCGCTCTCGATTATCATTTTGAGTTATGTTATTGTCTCGCCCTCCTTTCATATTGTTTTTCACGGAGTATTTGCTCGAGGACGAGCAAAGGTTTAAGTCTGGGCGAATCTAATTCCTAAGAGATCGATTCTAGGGTTGTGCAGCGGAAGTAAAACAAAATTTTTATAAAACCGTAGAACCATGCTACTATTGAAAACGTAGAAACGTTAGAACGCTTACCTCAATCGATCCGGGGCCTGTATCAACTGAAGAATTCGTCCGATCACTTAGGGAGGAAGATTACCTCGCCCTCTATACGTATCCACACCTCGGGATGGATTCCAACGGTTGGAACTTGTCTGCTAGGACTCGAATCTCTATTCGGTTTTTCGCACTTCGAGAAAAACGAGACTTAGAACTTGTTGAGCTTTTTGGATCTCACCAAAAACTCTCCAAGAACACCAAAAGTCGGCTGCTCAAAGTCTCTTGTCAATTAGGGTTCTAATCTCTTTCTTATAAAGTGATTTAACCCTAATTTCGGTTTAATTTTCGGAAAACCGGAACCTGGAACGGACGGTCCAGAATTGCACGTGGACCGTCCGTTCCAGTAAGGCAGAACGGACGGTCTACGTTTAGTGCGGACCGTCCGTTCTATCCTCATAGAACGGACGGTCTGCGTGTTGTCGTGGACCGTCCGTTCTGCTTCCCAGAACAAACGGACCACTCATCCAGACCGTCGGGTCTCGACCCGTCTGACTCGGTTTTCCGTCGTTTTCTCTCGTGCTTTTGCCCTTCCCTGCGTGTGTGAGCCTGTAGGCTCATTCGACATAGCAGTATAACCCGAAATCCCTATTTCGGGTATACAAGTCATAGGCGGTCTCTAGCAAGACACTATGACTACCTATCTCGAATAGAGTTAGTTCGTGATCTTACGAACACCCGTTCGTCTATAGTGCGGCCACACATTTCTACAGTCTTGCTCACACGAGGGGCCCAGCGATATCTCTCTCTTTTACGAGAGGTACAAATTCCGTCTTGACTATCTACAATCCAGTACATGATTCGTTTCGTACCTGATATACGCCTTTATAGTCCTCCTGTTACGCAGGACGTTTGACGTAATCAAAGCACGCAACTCCTCATGTTGGATTCTGTAGATATCTCAGGTCTTAGGATCCAATCATGGAACCGTCATATGAGATTCTAGTCATGACGCTAGTCCATGTGACAATCTCATGTGGGTCAATCCAGTATTCCGTTCTCCAACGAATACCTATGATCGTGATCGTATCCAATACCTATGATCATCTATGTGATCATCAATCACACATCATACTAGTCTTATTATGTTGTTATTCCCATAATGACACAAGACTAGGGAGTTTAGTATCATTCATAATGATACATGGATTTCATAACAGATCTAGCATGCAAGAACATGTAATGAATAAAATACTCTCATAAAACCACATAGAAAGTATCAATACATCGAATGTATCTGAACAAAGCTCATAATCAGTACATCATAGAGCACTAAACCAACAATCTCCCACTTGCTCTAATCATGAACTGCTAAACATCTAATGCCCATATCCCTAACATGACCCTCATGCTTCGACGAAGGGAGAGGCTTCGTCAACGGATCGGCAATGTTGTCATCTGTCGACACTCTGCAAATGTGTAGGTCTCCTCTGTCTATAATTTCCCTGATAACGTGAAATCGTCTGAGTATGTGTTTGGATCGTTGATGGGATCTGGGTTCTTTCGCTTGTGCGATCGTTCCATTGTTGTCACAATATAGAGCAATGGGGCTATCAGCACTAGGAATGACACCCAAGTAATATTCGTTCGTCCCACAAGGTCTTGAATCGGTTCAAGATGCAAGACTCTAAGAGGGGTGCCTTGCCAATGGGACATGATGTGGCTCTTAGCAAGACTCAGTGTCCAAAGACACAGGATGAGCGAGACTCAGTGTCCAATACTTATGATCATCTATGTGATCATCAATCACACATCATACTAGTCTTATTATGTCGTTATTCCCATAAAGACACAAGACTAGGGAGTTTAGTATCATTCCTAATGATACATGGATTTCATAACAGATCTAGCATGCAAGAACATGTAATGAATAAAATACTCTCATAAAACCACATAGAAAGTATCAATACATCGAATGTATCTGAACAAAGCTCATAATCAGTACATCATAGAGCACTAAACCAACAAAGGCTCCCCGAGCAACCCATAGAACCGAGTCTCCTCTCACTCGTGTTAGAGCTCGAGCCCTCCTTATCACGTTAACAAAGGCCGTCACTCATGTTCTTCACGGAGTCCGGGATCACGACGCGAACACCTCCCTTTTCGGCCAAGACTTAATCCGGAACGTCTCCTCCATCATGGCTGAAAGCTATTGGGCTCAAAGATGACTTCAAGCCAGCCCATGAGCTGTCCATTTCAGCCCAAGAACAAATCAAGGCCCAGCCCATTAGACCATTAAATTCCAACAGCTCTTTTCTTCCTAACCACCTTATTAAATGACAATTAGGCTCCTTCTCTTGCATGAAGACTTGCATTTATTGTTGTTTTCTCTATATAAACCACCTAGAACTCTTTTGTAATCAGATTT
>NW_010966092.1:118073-130833 GCF_000463585.1 Tarenaya hassleriana | reverse complement strand
GATGTCTAGCGTATTTCACTCTATTTTACATATTTGTAGACATTATAGGGCACATTTGGCTTCTACATTGCATGGTTGTGTTCTTTGGTGTTTAAAACAGGTTTTCATGCATAAAAAGAGCAAAAGGAGTGGAAAACATGGGCTACGGAACATCACGAACGAAACGAGAACATTTGGAGTGTTTCTAGGGAAAACGTGAAGCTCATAAAACGTCAGAATTTGCAAATCCAATATCTTTCATTCTACAAGTTCAAAACATGCATTCTCTACATAATTGGAAAGCTCTTCTCAATATCTACGCATAGACACCAAGATCACCCAAATCCGATATCGGAGCAAGAAGTTATGAGCGAATTCGTGAAGCTCGTCGAAACTGCTTAGAGACACAAAACGATCGTTTCTGGATGGATGAAAACGATCGGTTCGGAATCGCAGAAATTGGAAAATTGCTCAGAAAGTGCAACCGATCAGTTTGGCTTTGCCGAAACGATCGGTTCGACCCCCAGATTCGGGAAAACTTCCAATTTTACCCAAACCGAAGGGAAATAAGAGGGGAAAGCTTCTAGGTCGAAATTAATTCAGACTTTACACAGAAAATAGATCTAGAGCACACCAAAAGGGGGAGATTATCAAGAGGCAAGAGATCGGAGTAGATGACGAAGATTACGAAGCCGGAAAATCGATTAAGCATTTTTCCTTTCTTCTATTTTACGATGTTTTGTATTATTGATATGAACCCTGACGTCTCGATGTTTAGCGAGTAGTTCATTTGCTGTAGGTTAGGGATTTGCTATGTAGGGATCTTTGGTTTCTAATTCCAGACTTTGTGGTTTTATTTATTCTATTCGGTTTTATTGAGTTGCATTTAATGCGTTTGATCTTGTTGGCCACTTGATTGAATGAACTTAGGGTTTTAATTCGCATAGACATATGGGATTCTAACGTGGAAATAACTCAATAAATAGAACATGTATTGCATTGAGAGATGAATATTTGCCTAGGGATTATGATAGCGTTCGTTCATGCGTCCAGGGTTTTAGACTATTGAATCGAGAGATTAGTAGGATAAAGCCTGGATAGTGAGGTTAGACTCGAGAGCGTTAATCTCTACTTTAGAGCTTGAATTCCCTGAATCGGATAGATAAACCACTGAGTTTGCATCTTTTGAAAGACTCTTGCATGTAAAGCAATCCCGAAGCCTGCAGTGTTTTGCCATTGATAGTTTATCGTTTGTTTTTATTATTTACTTTTGATACATTCTCATATTTTCTCTAGATCTAGATTTGGATTGGAATCTGATTCAGTTGTTTACTTGTCCCTATGTTCGACCCTAGTTGCTACACACGATCCGTACACTTGCGGTTAATTGTTGAGTCTAGGATATTATTATTTGATCAAATTTATACACCTAGATTTGCGACATCAGTAACTCATGTAAAACCCACAATCAGTCTAGATGACAAGTCATCGGACGTCAACCGTCAAATCATCTCTATGTGCATCACACACATAGGATGGCATGCAGATCTGGTATCACCAGTCCAAGACATATACAAGTCATAGCTCGATCCAACATGTCTATCAATAACACTGGTACCGTCAAGTCATCTCTACGGGTGCATCACACGCGTAGGTAAGAACTCTCCATGTGCAACGCACAATCCCCTCACTCTCCTCGGCCGAAATCGTGATAGTAAAAACACAACAACCCAGACCCAACACTTCATAAAAACATATCACACTAACTATCCCCTCTGATATTGATGTCACCTTTCGATACCAGAGCGTCATGTGCCTTCTCCAGACCACCACCGACTATGTCGAGCGAAGTCAGTCATCAACTGACAACCTCTTGCCGATCATCCACCACGGAAAAGCTCATCAGACCCGAGCCCAGGTCTTTCAGAGTATTTCCGCATAACCTCATCGGGAGAATCTTTCAATCCCGAGTCACGGGTAAATGTTTGCCAGTCTCTACTGGGAATCACTCCCGAACCCGTTCCATAGCAAGTGGAACGTCGACGCGATCACAGAGTAACCCTAAGATTTCCTCAACCCGTGATAGCCGAATCACTCAAAACTACCACGTGTATCATCGGCTTCAAGCTCCGCCCATAGACGAACAATCATAATCATGCCTCCTAAATATGAAACTCGACCCGGATCAAGGATCATAAAGAAGAGATCTCACACATCGCAATCATCAGGATACCACCTCAAACCTTGGCTACAAACACACGCTCAACATTACTCCGACCCTCTGAAGTAATGTCTCACGCCATGCCAGCTACCCGGATCCCCAATCACAACTGGGAGCCAAGGGAAGAATGATATGATAGTTGTTGGAAAGAGTATCAGCAAAATGAAGCATTCCAAAGGTAAGGGCAAGAAGAAAGTGACAAGTGTTGTCACTAAGCCTAAGCCTAAACCCAAGAAGGAAGAGTGTTATTTCTGTCATGCTGTTGGGCATTGGTATAGAAATTGCAGACTCTACCTGGAAGATCAGAGGAAGAAGAAGCTTGCAGAAGCTTTGACTTCTGGTATCTTTGTTATAGAGACTAACTTGTTTACTTCTACATCGTGGGTATTGGATACCGGATGTGCCTCGCATATTTGTGCAAATGTGCAAGGACTGCGGGGAAGTAGACAATTGGCGAAGGGAGAAATAGATCTCCACGCCGGGAATGGAGCAAAAGTTGTTGCATTAACCGTCGGGACTTACGATCTGACTTTACCTTCTGGCCTTGTATTGGAGTTGCATGATTGTTATTTTGTACCTGCCATCAGCAGGAACATTATATCGATTTCATGTTTAGACTCGGATGGTTTCAGATTTGTTATTCAGAACAAATGTATGTCCATTTATAGAGACGATTTATTCTATGGTAAGGGTTACTAGTTTAATGACCTTTATGTTTTGGAAGATGAACCATCTAGACACAGGTCGATCTATAACGTAAGTACCAAGCGGTTTAAGCCGAACGACTTAAACCCGACCTATCTCTGACATTGTCGACTTGGCCACATCAACGAGAAACGCATTGCGAAGCTTCATTCTGATGGACTTCTTGATTCTTTTGATTATGAGTCAATTGAATCATGCGATTCTTGTTTGATGGGCAAGATGACAAAATCTCCTTTTTCTAGAAAAGGAGAAAGGGCTACAGAGTTGCTAGAACTCATACATAGTGATGTATGCGGTCCTATGAGCTCGCCCGCTAGAGGAGGTTATATGTACTTTGTTACGTTTACTGATGATTTCAGTAGGTACGGTTATGTCTACTTGATGAGACATAAGTCTGAAACGCTTGAATTGTTCAAGATTTTCAGAAACGAAGTGCAGAACCAACTTGGCAAGACGATCAAGTTGCTTCGATCTGATCGAGGTGGCGAGTATATGAGCCAAGAGTTCACTGACTATCTGGCAGATTGTAGGATTGTCTCACACCTGACTCCACCTGGAACGCCACAGTGGAATGGCGTGTCTGAGAGGAGGAACCGGAGCCTATTAGATATGGTACGGTCAATGATGAGTCAGGTCGATCTTCCTAAATCCTTTTGGGGTTACGCCTGGGAAACGACAGCGCTTATACTGAACAATTGTACAACAAAGTCGGTTCAGAAGACTCCATATGAGATATGGACTGAGAAGCGTCACAGGTTAGCATTTATGAAGATTTGGGGATGCGACGTTTATGTGATACGTCTGGCTTCTGATAAGCTATCCGCCAAATTTGATAAATGCATATTTGTGGGTTACTCTAAGGAAACTAAAGGGTACTGGTTCTACAACCCATCCGAGAACAAAGTGTTTGTTGCTCGGAATGGATCCTTCTTGGAGAGAGAGTTCGTCTCCAAGAGAGTCAGTGGGAGTAGAATAGATCTCGAAGAAGTTCGAGAACCACAAATAGTCGAAGAACCGAACGAACAGGTCGAAACAGTCCAACCTGTATCACGAGTTGTTGAGACAGCACCTCCTAGTGAACCTCGGAGATCTGGTAGAATTCACCAAGAGCCTACAAGATATGGTTTTCTTGTGACTGGAAACGACGAACTCATGTTGTTAGAATATGACGAGCCTACGTCGTATTCAGAGGCTGTAGCGAGTTCCGATTCCGAGAAATGGCACCAGGCCATGGAGTATGAGATGTAATCCATGTATGACAACAAAGTGTAGACTTTAGTCGATTCGTTCGATGGTATTAAGACCATTGGATGCAAGTGGGTTTTCAAGAAGAAAACCGACATGGATGGCATCGTGCATACCTATAAGGCACGACTCGTCGCGAAAGGGTTTCGGCAGATTTATGGTATAGACTATGATGAAACCTTTTCACCAGTTGTGATGCTTAAATCCATACGGATTCTGCTGGCCATAGCTGTATTATGACTACAAGATATGGCAGATGGACGTAAAGACCGCATTCATTAACGAGAATTTGCTCTAGGATGTGTACATGACATAACTCGAGGGTTTTGTTGATCCTAAGAGTCCGAGGAAGGTGTGCAAGCTTCAGAGATCCATTTATGGACTGAAGCAGGCTTCGAGGAGCTGGAATCTTCGATTTAACGAGGCAGTCAAAATGTTTGGCTTCCTGCAAAACGAAGATGAGTCATGCATTTAGAAGAAGGTCAGTGGGAGCGCAGTGGTTTTCCTTGTGCTATATGTAGATTATATTGCTCATCGGAAATGATGTTCCTACTTTGCAAGGAGTAAAATCCTGGCTAGGATCAGTCTTTTCGATGAAAGAATTAGGAGAAGCCGCGTATATTCTAGGCATCAAGATCTATAGAGATAGATCGAGAAGGCTTCTTGGCCTAAGTCAGAGTACATACATTGACAAGGTCTTGAATCGGTTCAAGATGCAAGACTCCAAGAGGGGTGCATTGCCAATGGGACATGACATGACTCTTAGCAAGACTCAGTGTCCAAAGACACAGGATGAGCAAGAGCGGATGAGTAGGATCTCATATACCTCGGCAATTGGATCCATCATGTACGCCATGTTATGTACTCGTCCGGATATATCATATGCATTGAGCATGACTAGTAGATATCAGTCTACACCAGGTGAGGCTCACTGGATTGCGGTCAAGAACATCCTCAAGTACTTGAGAAGGACTAAGGATTTCTTCTTGGTGTATGGCGGATTGGAAGACGAGCTCGCTATAAGGGGTTATACAGATGCTAGTTTCCAAACCGACAGAGATGACTTCAGATCGCAGTCAGGTTACTTTTTTCTGCCTGAATGGTGGGGCTATCAGTTGGAAGAGTTCCAAACAGCCAACTGTGGCAGATTCAACTATAGAATCCGAGTACATAGCAGCATCAGATGCAGCTAAGGAAGCTGTTTGGATCGGGAAATTCATGGGAGACCTGGGCGTTATTCCTAGCATTGCAGATCCCATTGAGTTGTACTGTGATAATAATGGTGCGATTGCGCAAGCTAAGGAACTCCGGTCACACCAGAGATCCAAATACATACTCAGACGATTTCACTTGATCAGAGAAATCATCGATAGAGGAGACGTGAAGATAAGTAGAGTGTCGACAGATGATAATATTGCCGACCCATTGATGAAGCATCTCCCTTCGTCAAAGCATGATGGTCATGTTAAGGGTATGGGGATTAGATGCTTGTAGGATAGATCATAGAGTATAGTAGGAGATTGTTGGTTGTAATGCTCTAGGATGATATGTGGTATGACATTTGACTTTGTATTGATTCATTGATTTTATGAATGCATTACTTTTGCCGATATACGATTGGCATGTTTGTTGTATTTCGGCATCCTTGAATCATTAGAGAATGATTCTAAACTCCCTGGTCAGTTATCGTTGTGGGAACAATGATGAATTAAGACTAGCATGAGGTGTGATCTGCGCATTGGGTGCAGATCACAATCATGGGTACTCGTTGTGAACGAGTGACTGGATGACCCGCATGAGATTATCATATGGACAGAGTCATGACTTGAATCTCATACATCGGTTCATTCTTGGATCCTCAGACCTGAGATGTCTGGAGTATCTGATATGAGGAGTGGCGTGTCTTGACTCCGTCAAACGTCGTCTTTAACCGGATGATTATAACGGCGTTGATCAAATACGTTCACGAATCATATGGAGATAGTAGACATGCAATATGGGACTTGTCACCTCCTTACCAGGAGAGATATCGTTGGGCCCTCTCGTGGAAATCGGACTATGAAAAACGTGTGGTCATGCTATAGATGAAGTTGCATCTATTTTATTAATCGATTTGCCAAGGTGAGAAAGCGGTTGAACTTGAAGGGTGGCTCAAACCATGCTCTTGTTCAACTTATGATATCGTGAGCCAAAGGATCAGAATTCGAGCTGTTAATGCCTTGGTTAGATCACCTCTAACTCAATTCTAAGTGGGTGGTTATGGCGTCTTGCTAGAGACTAACTATGACTTGTGGTTCGGGAAAGGTTCCAAAGTCACTACCACTTAGAATGGGCCTACAGGGTCACATACCACTAGGGATGGACTTATACGTGAAGAATCCAAAGAATGGAAACGAGATTTGACCGAAACAAGCATGAAAAGAAGTTTTCAGTGCGTTGGTCCAGAGCTGACCAAGATTGGTCAGCCCAGGAGGTCCGAAAGTTCGGTCCGAGATCATTTGTCCAGGTCTGGTCCGGCTGACCAAAAGTTGGTCAGCCCCGGACAAGACGTTGGGTAAGGCGGACCAAGACCGAAGCCAGGCGGACCGGAAAGACGAACCAAGAGGTTTGGTCCGGAGTTGACCAAAAGTTGGTCAGCCAGACCAAACCTCCAGGTCAGGCGGTCCGAAGGGAGCGGACTAAGCTTGGTCCGCCGGACCAAGCTCTTGGTCCGGCGGATCGGGATTTGGAAATTTTTCAAAAATTCGGATTTAGGGTTTTCTAAGCTTATTTAAGTTTGGGATTTCGTCCAAACTTAATTAAGGCCGCCCTAAAACTCAGAGAAACATCCTAGAACCCTAGAGAACCTGTTCTCTTCGATTTCTATTGTCCCGGGATTGGATCTCATCTCTTGAGCTACACTTTTCTTCACTAATCCTAGCAGATTCGTTCCAAATCGTTTGGAATCCTTTCCGTCAGTGTGGATACGTGTAGAGGGACTGTAACTTCAGTCCTAGGTGATTAAGAACAGGCCCCGGATCAAACTTAACTTCAAGTTTTATTGAGAACGAGGTAAGTAACGATTCCCTCGGTGATATACACGATCTTTCGGGTTTTGCAAGTTTGGTTGCGTGTGACGCTTGACTAGGTTTAGATCTTTCTTCCGATGCATGAAACCTAGTAAACCAAACCCTAGATCGATATGATCGCATGCTAGGAACCCGTAGATTCCCCAACAAGGATGTACTATCAAATTCAATATTCCGAAACGCTGCGTTTTGTGTTTATCATCCTAGTCTTGGCTTTGCCCACTTAGAACTAATTGTAATTAGATTAATATGTGAGAGTCAACTATTAATATAAGGTTCCAAAAAATATTATTTTGGAGTCAAAATTAACACTGTAATATAATAAATATATAATTCCAAAAATATAAAAAAATTAATGCAACTAGTTATATAAATATAATAAATTTCATTCCATAATTACCATGTAGAAACAATACATACACATGAAATATTTTAAAAATCATTGTTATATCTTGTAGCACATAAACTTATATAGTCATTATTACAAACAAGAGACAAAATCAAATCAAAATCTTGGATCTTGTTTTATTCTTTTTTTCATAATTATTAACATAAATAAAAGATTAACACAAAAAACGCGGATCCTCAATCGCGATAATTTGTGTTAATAACTCTGCAGTTTCTCCGAATCTCACCATTTTTACCGGTCAAAACATTGATAGATCCCATGCGAGACATGGCAAGAGCAAAAGACTTTCTGAGATCTTCAAACCCAGAAGCAAACTCCTTCGTTATCTCCATCGTGCTTGCGTTATAGAGCAATTGCTGGTCGATGCCCAACACAGCGTTATTGGACAGTACACGAGAATAGGAAGAGTTGCTGAATCTGAAGCTGGATCCTGAATCTGGGTTTAGGAACACGAGAGGATCTGTTTGGCCTTTGTACTTTCTTGGAGGACACTGCTTTCTCAACTGGTTTACTAAGGTCTTGCTCATTGTCGGATCTGGTTTCCCAGTGTTTTGGAAGTTGTATAGCCTGTCCACGATGTGACTGCAGTGTGTCTTGCCCATTGAGTGTGCTCCTATTCAATGATTACACATAGAAAAAACCATATATATATATATATATATATATAAGTTTTGATATATCAAGAACAATTAAAAAGGGTATTTGTCAGATGTTCCCAAAAAGGATAATATTGTGGTAAACAAGGCGTTACCAAGAAGAGTTGTCATGTCCAAAATGTCAAGTCCTTTTGAACGAAAATATGACAGCGCTTGCTCCAACGAGATGGATGGTAGTGGTAGATCCACGACTGCTACGCTCGTGCCGTCTCTCCTCCCTGTAAATACTGGATAAGATGGTGCACCCGCCTGATCACAAGTTACAGCAAAATCATACCCATCAATCGATTTTCAATTTAAATAAAAAAAATCCAACGTTAAATGGTTCAATATGGCTTAATATATCCTAGCGTATATATAGTAATTGATTACGTTACCATGTGAACAGCGTCTCTAGTGGCAAGGTTGAGGATGTCGGCACAAGAAACAACTCCTGGACAACGTTCTTCAAGAACGCTTTTGATCTTATCAATGATAATGAAACCTCCAAGTCCACGATTCTGAGGAGCTGTCTTCTCCGAGTTTGGACCATCTAGAAGAACCGAACCGTCACATCCCTATAAAACACAAACATTATCACCAGCCGTACATATGTATCACCGAAATATACGTATAAAAGCCCAATATACGAAAATAACATATAACGTATACGTACATTGACCATACAATCAGAGTAGAGGAGACGAGCAAGCTTAGGAGCTATGCTTTTGTCCTGTTTGTAAAATAGTTCAACTTGGTGTCTGATATAAGCTTCTGCATCATCGCACGTATTGTGAACCTTGTAATAATGCCACGTCAGCTTTACCGGAGGGTTCAGCCCGGTCGCCGCCTCCACCATCTCCGGACCGGCGAAGCTCAACGTCACAAGGGCCAACAGCGGAAGAACCATCGCAGCTTGCTTCATTTTTCAAAATCTCGTGTGATGATAAATCCCACCGCAAAAATCCTTGTGCCTTTTGGGCGTTTTTTTGTGTTGCTGTTAATCAATCAAATCCTTTTGAGAAGGATCTTATTACTCGTGGTAGTATCTAAATATATGTGTATAGATGTGACTGCGTGTACATATGTATGTATGTGTGTGTATATATCTCGACAAGTGTGTAATAGTGGTCTATGAGTTAGGGCCTATATATACAGGTCTAGGCTACCGCTGGGGTCCACGTGAATAGACCGATTATAACGATGAGGAGAAGTTCGAATGTATGATTAGTATAATCCATGTGGTGTATTAATTTTTTGGGTTGAGTATATTAATTGTTTACGCAATGACAGAGACCGTTTTGGGGTATTATACAAGGAAGCGCGTGTAGGGCAAACGCGAGTTCACATTAATCGGCACGCTTCGATGTTCTAAATCTTTTCGTTTTCCCTCTAAGATGTAATCATAAAGTTATTAAAATCTTGCTAAATATATTTTAATTTTAAATTTTTGGTTTTATTAGTAGGTAATGCGGGTTACTTCGAATGTCAAAGAGACGTCAATGCACGTGATTTGAAGCTTGGTTTTAGGCTCTATTTGTCTGGGTATTATTATTTTATTTTTTTTGTTAACCAGGATGTTCACCTGGGCCTTCGGCCCAACCTATATCTCCTAGGTCCGGGAGCAGCCTTTAGATGCCCAGCGACAGGGGTCCAGAGAGCACCCTCCCAACCGAGAAATACTCCCTCCCTCTCCATCAGCTGGTTTCGAACTGGCGACCGGGGCCCAAGGAGCAACACCTTTTCACCACTCGGCCACCCACTGATGGGTGGGTATTATTTATGATAATGAGTTTTTAGGCTCTAATGTTGCCTCTTCTCGCCCGTCGTAAACACGAAATAATTAAAATAATATTGTTTTGAAAATAGAGCTTAATCTAAACGAGTTTAGGTTTTTGGAAAAATATTCGCATAATATTTCAGAAGGATTTACAAGGATATATATATATACAATGCTGTTAGGAGAATAAGGAAATATACAAATCAGATTTAAAATCAAATCCCGTCAATATAGTAAGTTGCTATTACGCCCCCGCAAGATCGGTATCGGATGAGAGGCCGATCTTGGAGCGAAGAACTTCAAACCGGTGTCGAGGTAGTGGCTTTGTCAAGGCGTCGGCTAGCTGGTCGGCCGAGGAGACGTGAGCAACTCGGAGTTTGTGTACCTGAACAAGCCCTCAGATGAAGTGATAGTCAATGGCAACATGCTTCATACGAGAATGAAATACCGGATTCGCATAGATATGTAGCGCCGACATTGTTACAGTAGATGACTGGCATGGTGGAGAGAGAGACACCGAGCTCGGAGAGAAGTGAGAGGAGCCATTGTACTTCTGAAGCCGTGTTGGAGACAGATTTGTACTCAGCTTCGGTGGAGGACTTGGCTGCAAAGCGTTGCTTCTTGGAGGACCATGACACGGGGTTGCAGCCAAGATAGACAATATAAGCTCCAGTTGATGTAAAATCATCTCGGTTCCCACCCCAATCAGCATCAGAGTAGGCATGGAGGGATAGGGGAGCAGAGGCCGAGAGAAACGTGCCAAGGGTGCGTGTGCCGGTAAGATATCGTAGTACACGTTTCACAACCTGCCAATGCTCCGTTGTCGGTTTGTGCATGAATTGTGACAGCTTATTGACGGGAAATTCAATGTCTGGCCGGGTCAAAAGGAGATACTGTAGACTTCCCAAGATTTGTCGATATTCTGTAGGATCATCAAGATATGTCCCAGAGTTAAGCTGCAGCACCGTAGTGGATGGCATAGGCGTCGGAACGGGCTTTGCCAAAGCCATGTTGTACTGCGAGAGAAGGTCCGTGATGTAGCGGCGTTGAGTGAGCAAGAGGCCGTTAGCGGTTCGTGACACTTCGACTCCGAGGAAAAAGGACAAGTCACCAAGGTCCTTAACCGAGAACCGCTGAGCCACCCTAGCAACAAACGCTTGAACCGAGTCCTTATTATTTCCGGTGATAATGATATCATCCACATAGACGAGGATGTAGATGATAACATTATCCCGGTTGTAAATAAACAAGGAAGTGTCCGAGAGAGAATTGAAAAACCCGCATTGAACTAGGAATCGACCTAGCTCATTGTACCATTGTGGTGCTTGTTTCAGACCGTACAGTGCCTTGTGAAGCTTGCACACAAAGGTCAGATTGCCTCGGTCAATAAAGCTAGGAGGTTGTGCAAGATAGACGTCTTCGGTCAAAGAGCCTTGGAGAAAAGCGTTGTTGACATCAAGTTGTCGGAGAGACCATCCCCTCGAAATAGCGATGCTTAGAACAACGTGAATGGTAGAATGCTTGATGACTGGATTGAATGTATCGGTATAGTCAAGACCGGGTCGTTGGTGAAAGCCCTTTGCCACGAGCCGCGCTTTGTATCTGTCAACAGAACCATTAGGTAATCGTTTAGTCCGGAAAACCCACTTACAACCGATGACATTGTAGGACGGATGAGATGCGACCAAGCTCCAAGTGCCATTGCGAATCAGCGCATTAAACTCCTCAGTCATCGCACTGCGCCATTTGGGATCTTTCAAAGCCTGCGAAACACACGTTGGTTCCAAGTCCCGAGTATGGTCAAGGCTGGCTGAAAAGGTGAGTTTTTGAGTGGGTTTGGTGATGTGGTTTTTGGACCTTGTGGTCATGGGATTAGTGTTTGTGGTGTGAGTGGGTATGGCGGAAGGTTCAAGGCTCGGTGGTAATGGTGAGGTGGATGATGATGATGGAGCTGTGTTTTTATGGAGAGTTTGGTAAGGCTGAAGGAGCGGATGATGGCGGTGGCTCGGTAATGGATACATTTGGCTGTGGCTCGGTGATGAGTGGCGCCGAAGACTCAGCTCGTTGTGGTGAAAAAGCCAAACGTGGGGACGTTGTAGGAGCCGATACCGGTGTGATGGATGTAATGCTCTAGGATGATCATACGATATGAGAACTATGTATGATACGATGTATTTATTAGATGAATACATTATTTATTCATTATTTATTTTGCATATTTGATAAATAATGATAATCCCTGGATCGTTACGAACGATCCTAAATTCCTTAGTCGTTTGTCATTGTGGGAACAATGATGAATTAAGACTAACATGAGGCGTAATCGATGATCATACGTATTGGATACGGATTACGGTCATGGGTACTTGTTTGGAACAAGTGACTGGATGACTCGCGTGAGATTGTCTATTGGATATAATCCATGACTTGAATCTCACTTGATGGTTCACTTTAGATCCTCAGACCTGAGATATCTATTGTATCCATCATGACGAGTAATGTACTTTGACTGCGTCAAACGTCATCTTTAACCGGATGATTATAAAGGCGTGGCTCGGGTACATTATGAATCATGTAATGGATAGTAGATAGTCAAGATGGAACTTTGTCCCTCTCGAAAGAGAGAGATATCGCTTGGGCCCGTCGTAGGAGTGAGACTGTGGAAATGTGTGGCCACACTATAGATGAATGTCATCTATCTCTAACAGTCTACTCGGG
>NW_010966092.1:114677-117716 GCF_000463585.1 Tarenaya hassleriana | reverse complement strand
TTTTACTCGTCTGGTCCGGCGGACCAGCTCCTGGTCCGCCGGACCGGACGTCTGAAAACACTAAATTGCGAAAATCTCGGCTTTTCTTGGTAGGGACGCGTGAGGAATGATTTGGATCATTCTTAACCCGACTCTTGACCTCCAGAAGAGCCAAGACTGCTCTGCAACTCTCCCAAACTCAATAAATTGTTCTTGAGATCATACACAAGAGATTTGATCTCTTCAAGCTCTAGCAAGCAAGTTTCCAAGTGTTGGAAACCATCCCAAGGGTGTGGACTACTCAAGAGGGTGTTGGCTGCTTCAACACCTAGCTGTGATCTACAACAACCTTCTGATTCGGAATCAAAAGGTTAGTTCTACTCTCCAAGAGGTTCTTCACCGAAACCATGGTCCGTGGGCGGTTCAAAATCGTTTTGAACGCCAATTCCGCTGCGCAAGCCCGCGGACCAGACCCGAGACCGGTTGTGAACCGTTGCTCGAGGTCCCCGTGCGACCCATCAAAAAGAGTGATGATTTGATGAGGCAAAGTCAATCTATCATACATGCTATGCATAAGCAAAGTGATACGATGAAAAACGAGTATCGTATTCGGTTGAATGCCTCAATTAGTTCTTCTAGATATTTGTTGAATCAAGGACTACCATTTCGAGGCCACGATGAGTTAGAAATTTCTGATAATAAAGGAAATTTTCTGGAACTTGTCAAATATACTGCAGAACAAAATGAAGGTTTGAGTAAGGTTGTTTTGAAGAATGCTCCGGGGAATAGTCAGATGGTTTCTCCAAAAATCCAGAAAGATATTGTACAATGTTTTGCAGAACAAATAACCCAAGACATAATTCAGGAGATTGGACATGATGTATTTGGATTGCTGGTGGATGAGTCTAGTGATGTTTCTGACAAGGAGCAGATGGCAGTAGTTTTTCGTTTTGTTGACAAGAACGGGATAGTGAAAGAGAGATTTATTGATCTTGTTCATGTGAAAGAAACATCTAAAACGGAACGAAAAACGGATTCGAACAGAGCTCGAAATCAGATCAAGTTGAAAAACTTCGTCTGATTTTCTGCCCAGAGTCACGCGGTCCGCCGGACCAGAATTGGTCAGCGGCGGACCGCACGTTCGAAAGTCAGCAGCTCGTCGGGCGGACCAGAGGAAGCGGACCAAGAGAGAAACGAAGTCCTGGTCCGGCGGACCAAGAGTTGGTCCGGCGGACCAGACTTCGATTTTGGTCTTGGTAGGCCGGCGGACCAAAGGAGAGACGGACCAAGAGGACACGAAGCCCTGGTCCGGCGGACCAATAGTTGGTCCGGCGGACCAGCCTTCGGTTTTTAGTCCGACGAGATTTTCCTGGTCCGATGTCTGCTCCGTAACGTCTGGTCCGGCTGACCAAGTGTTGGTCAGCCCCGGACCAAGACGTAACGGAACGAGCGGACCAAGCGTTGGTCCGAGGAGAAGAAACCGGAGTGACGGACTGAGTAGAGTTGGTCCGGCGGACCACCCATGGTTAGCCCCGGACCAACAACTCAGTCCGCACGTGGTCTGGTTCGACTGAGGAGAAGAAGATGGTGGCGGAGTGGTCCTGGTCCGGAGCTGACCAAGCTTGGTCAGCCCCGGACCAACTCGACTGACCACTTCGCGCCTCTTCTTCCGGTCCGAGCTGAGTCCGTGTACTATGTTGGTTTGGTCCGGCGGACCAAATGTTGGTCAGTTCCGGACCAACCAACTGTTTTCGGACTTTCGCGTTTTCTGAATTCGATTCGGTTAAGTAATGGTTACTTGACCGAGTTAATCATGATTGTATATGGTTTATGACTTAATTATGTAGAGGGTCTACATGAATTAAGTGCATAAGACTTAATCAAGTATAAGAGTTACTTGATTGAGTGGGAGTTTCAGGACTAAGTTTACTAAGCTGAATAGACGGTCTATTCGGGCTAAAGTAACAGAGTCGGATCAGAATATAATTGTTATATCCTGATCAATCAAGAAGGGTTATTACGAGTAGAGTTCTTCCAAGACCTTGGTAATTCGAGTATGGGACATGCCAAAGCTGTGCATACCGGATTACTTAAGTGAGTCAAGAATTGAGAATTTTGGTTCTCATTTCTCGAAAGTAATATGCTATTTCTTGGTAATGATAAAAACCCTTGTTAATAATTTCAAGCTTATACCACTCATGTTTCGAACACTTGTCAAGGCTTCGATCGTCTGTGTATGGGTCATGCCAAAGCTGAGCATACCAGACAATCTTTGTGAGACAAGATAGAGAAATGATGATTCTCATATGTTCAAAAATGGTTTAGCTTGAGTTGGGTTATCAAGTTGGACTTGGACCTAACGGTATAGATGGGAATAGAAATATGCAATAGTATGATAATACTATTTTCCCATAAACGATCTGAGAGTCACATTGGATGTGATTGACATTGGATGTCTACCTAAATAGCATAGGCTTGAGCGTCATGCCAAAGCTGACTCAAGTCTATGTGAAATATGGATCTTAGCCTGCTAAGAAAATTACTAGAGGGTTATTTTTCTTAGTGGGAGTTATCTCATATTTTGCATCATGTCATCCGTAATAGTTTTGCTATGATTAGTATTGTACTAATGGATATTGCATATTGTGTTGTTCTGTTTATCTCTGTAGGACATGGCGACAGGTGGTAGTGTACCAACCGTGTCATTGCGATCTATCCTTGAGAAGGATAAGCTGACTGGGACGAACTTCTTGGACTGGTATCGGACCTTGAGAATTGTTCTCAGGAACGAGAAGAAGATGTACGTCCTGGAAGGGGCTCTTCCTGATGAGCCCCCGGCCAACGCCGCGAGAGCCGTTCGCGATGCTTGGTTGAAGCATCAGAACGATGACCTGGAGGTCTCTTGCCTCATGCTCGAGACAATGTCTCCTGAACTGCAGCGACAGTTTGAGGGCGTCAACGCCTTTGATCTGCTCGAGCAGTTGAAGACTATGTTCCCAGAGCATGCGCGTGTTGAGAAATACAACACGTTGAAAAACCTGCTTGCATGCCGTATGACGG
>NW_010966092.1:86568-109300 GCF_000463585.1 Tarenaya hassleriana | reverse complement strand
TTTTTCTTGGTCTTTGAGGTCTGGTCCGGCGGACCAAGAGTTGGTCAGCCGGACCAGACGCACGTGGAATTTGTCCGAAATACACTGCCTGGTCCGGAGCTGACCAGAATTGGTCAGCCGGACCAGAGCAGTCAGACAGAGCGGGAACGAATTGGGTCGGAGTTCGGCTGGTCCGGCGGACCGAAATCTTGGTCCGCCGGACCGGCAAGTCAGGCGGACTGAATCTCTTGGTCCGGAGCTCGGCTGGTTCGGCGGACCAAGATTCTGGTCCGCCGGATCGCGGAAAATTTCGACTGTCGGCATAAGGCGTCTTGGTCCGGCTGACCAAGAGTTGGTCAGCTCCGGACCAAGACCGTGACCGAACAAAACCGCGTGTTTTTACTCGTCTGGTCCGGCGGACCAGCTCCTGGTCCGGCGGACCGGACGTCTGAAAACACCAAATTGCGAAAATCTCGGCTTTTCTTGGTAGGTACGCGTGAGGAATGATTTGGATCATTCTTAACCCGACTCTTGACCTCCAGAAGAGCCAAGACTGCTCTGCAACTCTCCCAAACTCAAGAAATTGTTCTTGAGATCATACACAAGAGATTTGATCTCTTCAAGCTCTAGCAAGCAAGTTTCCAAGTGTTGGAAACCATCCCAAGGGTGTGGACTACTCAAGAGGGTGTTGGCTGCTTCAACACCTAGCTGTGATCTACAACAACCTTCTGATTCGGAATCAAAAGGTTAGTTCTACTCTCCAAGAGGTTCTTCACCGAAACCATGGTCCGTGGGCGGTTCAAAATCGTTTTGAACGCCAATTCCGCTGCGCAAGCCCGCGGACCAGACCCGAGACCGGTTGTGAACCGGTGCTCGAGGTCCCCGTGCGACCCATCACGGTGTGTATGCAGTAGGCCAAACGGGAACAAGAGAGGACACGGAGGAAGAAGAAGCGGAGGAAGATGGAAGAGTAGGTGGATACCCGGATTGGATCCGAGAATAAGGGAACTCATGCTCGACAAACTCGACGTGTCTAGACACATAAATACGAGACGTGGCTACATGAAAGCAAAGATAGGCACTTTGTGTCAAAGAGTATCCGACGAAAACACAAGGTGTCGATCGAGGATCAAGTTTGTGACGTGAGTATGGGCGTAGCCACGGAAAACAAAGACAGCCGAATGTACGAAGTTTAGCGTAGTTCGGTGTGGAGAAGAAGAGAAGTTCGAAAGGGGATTGATGGCCAAGAACGGTTGTGGTGAGGCGGTTGATTAAATACACAGCCGTGGGAAGGGCAAAAATCCAAAACTTGGGAGGAATGGACGCTCGCGTGAGGAGGGTGAGACCCGTTTCAACAATGTGACGGTGCTTTCGTTCGGAAAGACCGTTGTGTTCGGGTGTATGAGGAGGGGTTGTAAAATGGGATATGCCATGAGACGATAAAAAGTCTTTAAGTGCAAGAAACTCTCCATCGTTGTCGGAATAGATGTGACGATTTTTGTGTTAAAACGATTTTCAACAAGAGGTTTGAACCGAGTAAAAACATTGTGAACATGAGATTTTCGACGAAGAGGATATAACCACGTATATCGGGTGAAATGGTCGACAAAAATAACGTAGTATTTGAAACCATCAAAAGAGCTGATTGGGGAACTCCATACATCGGAATATAGAATTTCAAGAGGACGAGACGAAGAAATAGACGATGTAGAAAATGGAAGCTTATGACTTTTATTAATAGAGCATGGTTCACAATGTAAAACTCGATTATTCGACAACGGTAAAGAAAAACGAGAGACAATAGAATGCAAAGTGTCTTTAGACGGGTGACCTAGTCTAGAATGCCATTCAGAGAGAGACGTCTTGACGCTTGAAAGCGCAAGGACCGAGGATTTATTTGAAAGGGACGATGGAACGGGAGAATTCGGCCAAGCATACACACCATTATGAAGTGGTCCGGTTACTAACGCCGCCCCCGTGTTTAGATCCTTCACCTGAAAGAAACGAGCAAAGAATTCCACTGAAACATGGTTAGAGCGGCAAAGTTGATGAATTGAAAGTAGATTTTTATTCATAGAAGGTACTAGAAGAACATTATCAAGTATAAGAGAGCGAGAATGAGAGGGAAGGGACGAAGAACTGGTGTGTGTAATCGCAAGGCCAGAACCATCCCCGATGATGACAGCATCGTCACCCTGGTATGGCGAATGGAGAGAGAGGTTGGCTAGGTCGGTTGTCACATGATGAGAGGCGCCCGAATCAAGTAGTCAAGACGGATTGGCCGTAGGCTGAGTGGAGGCCGGATTGGCCGAGGGTTGCCATGAAGATGCAACCGACTGTTGGTCCGAGGAAGATAAAGACATGGTCGGGAGGAGCACGTACGTGCACTGTGTCCTTGTGTGCCACATAGCTGGCACTTTCCGAGGTAGCCGCGAGATCGACCACATGAACCACGAGCCGAGGAAAAGTTTCCCCGAGTTGAGCGTGAGTGCGAATATTGCCGAGGACCGGATTGGGACTGTGGACGCCAAGTGTTCCCGGGGCCAGATTGTGCGGTGTTCGCCGAGATAGGTAAATCGGGGAGCGGAGCGACGGCGATAAGATCAATGTCATGGGTGAGGAGTTTCTCGTGAAGCTCGACAAAAGAGATGGGTGTGTCCCGGGCTTGGACGATGTCTTTGATTGGCTTGTACTCGTCACTAAGGCCACCAAGAATAAGATCAACGAGATCCTAGTGATCCATGGGTTTGCCGAGGAGTGCAAGTTCGTCGGCTTTTACCTTGAAGAAATTCATGTATTCGTCAACAGATCTTGCTCCCTTTGTGTAGCGGCGCATGTGATCCTTGATGAGTTTGACATGTCCTCAACTTGAACGACCATATGTCTGGAGAAGCGTTGTCCATGCAGTAGCGGAGGTTGTGGCGGATGCCACAAGTGCTTGGCATTCGGCAGAGATTGAGCCGAGTAGTGCAGAGAAGACCAGTCGGTCTTGACGGAACCATGGCTTGTACGCCGGATTCGGAGAGGAGACATTGTTGGCAATGATTGAGACAGCAAGAGCTTGTGTCGGGTCGAGAAAGCCATCGAGATCATATCCTTGGAGAAGAGCACGAATCTGAATGCTCCAAGTTAGATAGTTTGTGGCTGTGAGTTTTGCCACGTTGGTGACGTTGACATTGATCAACGGACTGTCGGAACTGTAAGGGGTAACCGTGTCGGTGGATAGGCCAGTGGCGCTGGAGGATGCGTTGGCGGCAGCCATGGCGACGACAGATCGACGAAGAGAAGAGATGGTGGCGTCGGAATCGAATTAATGTCGTGTGACGATGGGCTCTGATACCATAAACGAGTTTAGGTTTTTGGAAAAATATTCGCATAATATTTCAGAAGGATTTACAAGGATATATATATACAATGCTGTTAGAAGAATAAGGAAATATACAAATCAGATTTAAAATCAAATCCCGTCAATATAGTAAGTTGCCTATTATAATCATCTCATAAAAATTGAAATTAGAGCTTACTCCCGAATAAGAATATATTGAAATCAAATGAATGATGCATCAGAACAATTTTTCCCTATTGCTATTGATTTAAATGAAGAATTTTTTTTTTTTGGTAATTAATGAAGAATTTGTTCTTCGACTGCAGAAGTGAATGGAAATAAATCCAGACAAATTTTATCTAGAACCCTAAACAAACTAAAATGGTCGTAACCAAACGCATACTCTAACACGTTTCTTCAAGATAGATTTATTTACATCTTAATTATTTCAATTAAAGGTGTATATATATATATTTGGTATATATTTCAACGAACGTACTAAAATCACCAAACATTAATTTATTTCTGTTTTTTACTCGATTTGAAGTTTATGTTTTCATAATAATTTCTGTGGGAGGAGAAGAAGGACGCTATGTAAAATTGCATGTGTGCATGCACATTTACTATACATGTTATGCTCACGTACGAGAATAAACAAAACATTAATCTAAAACCAAAATCTAGGCTGTAACGAAATACATATATATATACATATACACACACGTTGTAGCCAACGCATTTGCTGAGAATTGCTCTCCCTTGGCCATCAATTTATGAATAAAAATTTGCATAATTTTCCATTTTGCCGCTTTTTATTCGAATTACGTCTCTTTTTTTGTCTGTTTCTAGCGACAAGAATGAAAAAGTATTTGACTATTCAAATTCAATAACGTTGCTTTGAATAAATCCCATTTCTATATGCTACAAGTTGGGTTGTTAGTCGGCCGTTAAAATAAATCTATTCCCGCATATCATTCCAAATCAACTATATAATTAATTCAATCAAGTTTTCTTAACTATTTCGTGCCGTATATATGTATATGCGGGTGCAGAGTGCTGATTATGGAACCGTAATTTATCCTTTTAATCTCTACCGATTGATAAGTAAACGGTCGATTCGGAGAAATTCAACTAATCTAAAAATATTTAGTCTAGAATTTGTTAAATTATTACTAATAATAAAATACTTTAATTTTTTTTAAAAAAAAATTAAAAGAAAAAACTCCAAAGCGAGAGATGTAGGATTCGAGCTCTAGGTGAAGTATTTTGATATATTTCCCTCTTTTTTGGTAATAATTTACATAGGGCAAAACGATTTCCAAAATAAGTAAGTCATTTTCCATTTGTGTAGATTTTTTTTGATTGATATTATTCCATGCATGGGACGGTTATTAAGCTATAGTTTACATGGCTTTTAAAAGGTAAACCAGATATTAATATAAAAAAATATAGTAACTTGATTTAAAACTATCAAATTAACACATGAACTCTTACGAATTATAACCAAATACACGAATCTCTCAAAATATTGCCAAACACCGTCGTGATCTTAAAAAACATGCGACTTTTGATTTCTTGTTTTGTGGTTTTAGATTATATATGTAATTAGAGAGTAAGATAAATAGATATAAGAACATGAAATTCAAGTTTTACGTTAGATGACTAATACAATAAAACCATACCAGAAGACACATCTGATGGAAGTACCTGTTAACGGTAAATATATTAAAGCAACCTCATTTACGTACAAGAAGCCTTGGCATACCAGACAGAAAAGCAGTTACAGAGTGTTTGGGGACAACATTTGCAAACCATATAGTTTTATACCATGCAACATGTGGTTGTGCATGATGAATAAATCTCCATGCCATCGCAGTGGTGAAAGGCTTATGCCCCTCTGTCCGATGTGTCGGAGACCAATAGAAAGAATCATTTCCTGCCGTAGAAGAGGGGGGGTCCAATCTATAGCAAGGCCAAGTGAAGGGCCTCCTCTGCCATACTTCGTGCCGATGGTAGAGTCCACCCTTCGTGATTAAAAGCAGCACAGACGTGAGCATCCTGGGGTATTCTCAACTATCGGGAGCCGCCTTCACCAATAAATTTGATGAGTGGTCCCTACGGCAACCAAGAATCCAATCAAAACATACATTTCTCACCATTCCCTAATTTGCATCTCAGGAAAGGTCTAGCGATTTCGCGAATTTTGAGTAGTTTGCGCCAAGCCCAACTTCCTCTAGCCGCCGGAACCAAATCCCAGAATGATTTTCCATCTTATGCTTTCCCTCTTACTGCAACATCTTATGTTTTACACTGATCTCAACTATGATATCTAACTCGAAATTTTCGTGTTGCTCTTTTAGATACACTCCCACATAAAAAGATTCTAGAGAAGAGAACTATTCGATGTTTGATGGAATCGACCAAAGCAACCAAATGATGAAATGGATAACCTCGATTTATTTAGAAATACATATCAACTGGAGTAAAGATGGAGGAATGCAGAAAGCATGAACTGTCCACCCACTTATTTCACATAGTGCAATTATAAGAGGAAAAAAAAAACATTCTGGGATATTATTTCTTATGATAGCTATGTAGAATCTTTAAGTAGAGAGTGGTTGTATGAAATTCCCAGAGTTTGCTGAAACCACCCTCACACGGGAATGCTTTCGGTGAATAAGGAGACGACATAATCCTTCAAGAACTCCGGGTGGGTGTAGGAATCTTGGTACTTGTAGAATACCTCAATAACCCGTGTGAGGTTAAGAATTCGGATTAGGATAGGACGAGGCATAGAGTAAGGCCTCATTAGTTCTTGGTTCAGATCCTTCCATGTCTCTGAGATAATCCTTTCAATCTCTTCTGTGGCTTTTTCCTTGGAAACACCATATTGTTTCATATAACAATCGATTGCTGTTCCGACATGTTTTCGTTTATGTTCAAACTGCAATCATGGGATGTAAAGTACAGATCCATCGTGAGTTTCATTTTTCTTTCAACATTTTGATGAATGGGATTTGAATTTGTTTGAAAATTTTCATAATTTATGAATTGAGGATGAGTACCTCGTAGCTTGTAATGTCGTCCATGAATCGAGTAATTATTTCAGAAGCTACGAGGACTTTCGGCTGTAAGCTTAACCATTCGTAGACATCAAGTTTGCAAACATCAGTCATTCCTGCAAAGGATGTTGCTACCGTTGAATAGTAGCCGTTGGAAAAAACTCCGTTCTCTTTGTATTCATCAAACATGGCTATGTAATCTTCATTTGACCACTTCGCCTCTTGGTAGTAGCTACTCCCCAATGATTTTATCTGATAGCGAAAATTCCAACAACTGAATGTGAAACCAAACCAAGTGATGATTGTATGGAAGTTGAGAGATTTATAGGACTAAGGTTCGGTTTTTCTTACAGATTTTTTCACATGGAATCCACATCCCGATCTTCCTTCTTTCTCCATCTCCTCCTCGAGTTTGTCATAATAATCTACCAGAATACTGTAGAAATACTTCATATTATCCGGTAACTCTTCGGGGGCTGTAGGAAGCCACCTGCATAAGAATCCTCCATTACATTACAATGATAAATCTTGTGTTTATATAAGCAAAGTACGTATCCTATATTACGTATGATACAAATACCCTCCATCTTATCCATATTAGATCGAGTTCCACTTTTTATACATGATTTGCTCATAAATACTGTGGAATGCCTCAAGCAAAACAGGAAAACCAAATCTTGTACCATAAGCACCTGTTCAATGCATCTGTGAAAAGTTCAAGTTCCTCCATCGTGCCATAAGCATCATATGTGTCATCAAGAATTGTTAATAATTGTATAGTAATTGCCACTATAATTCGTGCCCGCGAATATTGCGGCTCGAAATATGTTCCAAGTGCCCACAGGTAGCACTCAACTATCCGATTTCTAGCATATGGTACTTTACAATCGGTCTTCAAATCTTTGTACCACCTGAAAATTGAGAGAAACTAAATCATTTGTGCTAAAAGTCAAAGTGTAAGAAATCTCCGGTGAGCAACAAGTCTCTTATATGCATATATAATCATATCACCTAGTCGCATAGGCGAGTTCTTCACGGTGTAGCAGTTGTAGTATGTTAAAATCCAACTTAGCAAATTTGAGCAACGTTTCATCGTGCGGTACTTCTTCTTGGTAATACGATATATATTGTCTCGTCTCTATCCTCGTAATTCCCCTGGGGTATGGATGTTTTAGAGTGTTTTTTATGCGCTCTCGGATATGGGGGCTGGATTTAGAAGCCAACACTTGCAAACGAGATTTCGAGAAAATGAGAGCTTCATCTAGAATATCTTCGCCATGAGTGCTCCAATGTGCAGCTTCGTACAAACTTAGCATGCCCTTAGCATCGACTCCAGAGTTTTCCTTGAACTTTCCATTTTCATCTCTGAACCTTTCAAACACATCTTTAGACATATAGACCTTTGATTAGTTAACACGGCCAATATATAAAAATCTATAACCTTGAACGCGTAATTTTCACATGCACATTTATTGGTTCATTGAATTTATATAACGTTTCAGCTAAAAGAAAGATTTAAGCAAAACTGTGATCTTACCGGCAGAGAGTTTATGGCCAAATTGCCTAAGAACTTGGAAAATAATTCCAACGGTAGATAAATCATATTTTTCGTCACCTATCGTGTCATTTAGGTCACGAATACCGAAAACCGTATTGAGTTGATCTTCTATCTCTTTTTCAAAATTGTAGGATACTCCAAGACGACATAACACATCAATGAGCTTAAGGCTTTCTACGGGATTAGCTTTGGAGGCCATAAGCATTTCCATCACTTGCCCCTTCAGCGCGCTATGTTTCTCTTTGTACGCATCACCTCCCTACCAATGGCATGATTGATGCTTAGTTGTTTACGAATAAAATCACGTATAAAAACATTATTCAAATAAAACAATAGACAAAGAATAAGTAACTTAATTTTATTTTCAGCTAGAACTGCAAGTTACATAATTATTTTGTGTACCAGAGTTATAATTGTATTATCGTTAACATTTTGATAAGGTTTAATGTTATGACAAAAAACCGACGTGAATATATCTCCGAGAATACGAATGATTACCGAATCCGAAATAGAGAAGAAGATGAGTGGATTATCCCAAATATTGGCTGGAAAATCGGCTAACGGACGTTTGATTTCTCTTTCTACGCTGAAGGACTCCATTGCTTAGTGTGTTTCTAAGAACAAATTTGGTGTCTCGAATGGTGCTGCAAATCTTGGCAACTCAACGGGGCTATATATATAGAGCCAAGATCACCATCACATTTTAGTCATGGTGCAACTTTCTCTTGGCAATCAATATATAATTATTAACCAATATTTATGTTTTACCCTTTAACATCACATTTTAGTCATTGGATACATTTTCCCTTGGATTTATTATGACCAGCTTCACCTAATTTTTAATAAAAGGAAAAATCTCATATTTCCCCATGAATTTTTGTTAATGTTCCTAATTCCAATTTTTAATTTGACAAAAATTAATATAGAAATTCTATTTTTTCTAAAATCTCACACTGAATCGCAAAATATGTTACAATTTTTCACATAACCATAAGATTTTGGGATTTTGGTTTGCATTGACTTTAGGGATTCCGGTTTATGGATTTCAGTTACTTAAGCGATTTTGGTTTACAGAATTTGAATTTCTGTGATTTAAATGATTCGTATTTGCGGGTATGTGGGAAATTGTAACACATTTTGCGATTTGGTATGAGAGTTTGGAAAATTTTGAACTTTTATATAAGTTTTTGTCAAATTAAAAGTTGATGTAAAAATTGGAAACATTAATAAAAATTCGTAGAAAATATGAGATTTTTCCTTAATAAAATGATGAACCACCCCAACAAAGTCTTGTCTATATTATAGCATTTTAATAGGTACAAACTAAGATTATATTCTATCGTTGATCGACTAACAATTTGAAAAACACAAATAAAGTATACGTTCAAGAAAACACCCTCATGTGCTTCAGTCATTGTGCCAGGCGGCTTGTAGATGGAGAGGAGAACGTTTCGCATGCCGCGATCAATGTGGTCGGTTATTTTTGAATTGCTTCTCGCTTATTCACGGAAGATTCGATGATTTTTTTCCTTCCAAATTCGATGGATTACATGCTGGAGGAGGATCTTAGCAATAAGCACTTTGTTACAGGAATTGTCATGGGCAGGTTGTATGATCCACAAGTGGCACCTGCGGAGGTCCGAAGGTAGTAGGGGCCATCATTTACTCGCAAACTGCTCCCAAATGGACCTGCCAAGGCTGCAATTTAATTAAGAATAGGTGAGAGTGATTTTCATCTTCATTACCACAGATGACACATCAGGATCAGTGTGGATTTCCCATCTATTCAGACGATCCTTAGTGCGGAGTCTTTGAAGCATAACCTCCCGATAGAGGAAGGCTAGCCGAGGGGTCGAGAATTTTGTCCAGACCATATTGTGCCAATCAACAACGGGGCTGCGATTTCTGATAAGTTGGCATGTACTTGTAGACGAGAACATAGGCTTCAACTTCTCGTTTTTGTATCTCCATATGGGTTGGTCTTGTCCTAATGGCAGAGACGTGCAAGATAGGACCAACTAAAATTGTTGGATTTTGTTTGTGCGAGCGCCAGTCAGTATCCAGGAGCCATCAGGACATGCTTCATTATATCTCCAAAATATATTTTGATAATTGCATATAATAGTGGTATATATATACATATACATAGGTTTACATTATTACATATATATACTCATACATATGTATATATATAAAATATGTATATACACAGGGGCAGACCCAGAATATTTTTTCACCGGGGACAACAATTATTAATGATATAAAATATAAAAAAAACATTAATAAAAATAAATCGTCATAAAGTAGTTTATGTTTTACAACTGAATTCTACGGTTCTTCATTTTTTGAAATTTATCCATAACAACTTCATTTGTAATTGTCTGAAATATATCTTTTTCAATGAAACAAACTAGACAATTACTCAAAAACTGATCACCAATCCGATTGCGTAAAGCTGTCTTCACAAATTTCATCCCTGAAAAGCATCTCTCAACAGTCGCGGTGGCAACAGGCAAAATAAGAGCCAACTTCAAAAGTTTGTACACCAATGGATATGAAAGATGTTTCTTTGTTTCCACCATAAGACGAGCAAGATCTACAAGATTAGTCAAATTAGAAAATCGATCATCTTTCGTCAAATTGTCGATGTGGAAATACTAAGTTCATGTCGAAGAGACACTTTCTCCAAAAACTGAAATCGTCCGGATAAAATTCAGCCAATTTCACCAGATTTGGCATGCTAAACTCACGAAATGAGTCAGCAGGACTCAAAGATGTCATGCAAATGAGCAGTTCTGAATTTATCTCGTCAAATCGATCATTAAGTTCTTGAAGCTGCAAATCCATAACAATATAGAAACAATCTACCTGATAGTGATGTAAGTTGCTTATATTGCTCTTTTTTCCTGGCTTCCTTGAATCAACATAATCTTCCTCCATATTGATCATTTCAATATTGTGTTTCTCACAAAAAGAATACACGTCATCCAGAAACGAATTCCATCCACCATCTCTTTGTTGTTGTAATTGTCTCTTTGTAGATTTCACCAATGAAATAGCATTCAAAATGTCTTGATCTTTCCTTTGTAAAGCCATCGATAAATTATCTGTGAATCCCAGAATGAGCAACATCAGCTGTAGATGGAACACAAAATCAAATGTGTAGAAATATTTGAGAAGACCATATGCTTGACGTCTTTTAACTGTATCAGTGCCATCATTCTCAACGTACTCAAGCACCTCAATGACAGAAGAAAATAACCCAGCCAAACGCAATAGTGTTTTGTAATGAGATCTCCAACGCGTATTTCCAGGTCTCTGAGGAGTAATATCTTGATTCAACCCTTTTCCTGTATTAATCTCTCCACTATTAATTCCTTCGTTCACTTTCGTTCACTTTCGTTCGATAACTTTCTCGAATCATATCTTTTCTTTTACAGGAAGCTCCAACCACATTCAACAAAACTGAAATCATGTCGAAAAAATTTCCAACATCAAATAGCTCTTTTGCAACTGCTACAACGACCAATTGAAGTTGGTGAGCAAAACAATGAATATAATATGCTGATTTATTTTCTCTTGAGATCAACGATCTCAATCCATTTAATTCACCTTTCATATTGCTTGCCCCATCATAACCTTGCCCTCTGACCTTTTTTAAACTCAAACCATATTTAACAAACAAAGAATCAATGTCAGACTTCATAGATAAAGCAGATGTTTCTTTCACATGAACAAGATCAATAAATCTCTCTTTCACTATCCTGTTCTTGTCAACAAAACGAAAAACTACTGCCATCTGCTCCTTATCAGAAACATTACTAGACTCATCCACCAGCAACCCAAACACATCATGTCCAATCTCCTAAATTATGTCTTGGGTAATTTGTTCTGCAAAACATTGTACAATATCTTTCTGGATTTTTGGAGAAACCATCTGACTATTCCCCGGAGCATTCTTCAAAACAACCTTACTCAAACCATCATTTTGTTCTGCAGTATATTTGACAAGTTCCAGAAAATTTCCTTTATTATCAGAAATTTCTGACTCATCGTGGCCTCGAAACGGTAGTCCTTGATACAACAAATATCTAGAAGAACTAATTGAGGCATTCAACCGAATAAGATACTCGTTTTTCATCGTATCACTTTGCTTATGTGCGTTTTCTTCCATGAGTTTGATGTTTTGTGCTTAATGCTATCAACTTTGCCGAAATCTTAGTTGGTGTATGATAGATTGACTTTGCCTCATCAAATCATCACTCTTTTTGCGTGCATTATTATGAAAACTATTGACATCACCCACATGAAAAGCCAACCTCTCGGTTTTATTCCAACTTGAAAAACCATCTGACACAAAAGCATCATTCCCAACTTGTTCTCTAAACAAGTAGCAACACAAGCAAAATGCTTTATCCTTCTTTATTCTATACTCTAACCAATCATTGTATTGGTCAAACCAAGCTGGATTAAATCGCCTCAATTTATTTTCTATCATCTTCTTCGGAAAGTCATGACCACGTGGTTGACAAGGTCCCCTAATCAAATATTTGTGTCTTATCTCATCTCTCTGATTAGGATTATACTCTAATATTTTTTTCCTATCAGCTGGATCCGAATGCAAATCATCCAAATCAATTTTTTCAGGTATTGAGAGACTAACCTGAGAATTTGATACATTCTCGATTGGAATTTCACCATTATTTTGAGATATCGATGCAAAAATTTTTTTGAGAAATTTATCCATTAATTTTTCTGTCAAATCAAATACAAAAATAAATAAATATATAATATTAAATTAATTCGTATGATTAAAACATACATAAAAACAGATAAACAAATAAAAACTAAAATCATAAACGTACCTTTGATCTCAGTATTGCTACTTTGTTTATTTTTTTATCCAATGGGAGAAAGAGCGAAAGAGAGAAAGGGGAGGAGAGAGAGAAATAAAAAATATAAAATAATGATATAAAAATTATAACGGTTTCACCTAAACATAAAAAGTAATTAGATAAAAGTGGAGACATGTTTAAGGAAAATATTCAAAAATCTAAATAAAAGGGGATCCACATTAAAAATATGAGGGGGCACGTTTGGTTTCTTATTAAAATCTATAAAAATTTATAACTAAATTATTATTATTTTTTAAATATAGCTATGGGGGCATGGGACCCCATTCACATGTATGTAAGTCCGTCCCTGTATATACATGCATATATGTGATGATTTCTATGTTTGAATGACTTTATTGTTGAAATATTAAAAAAACAATGATTGGAGGTAAATATAGATATGTTTGAAAATAATAATAGATATAATATTATGTCAAATATTGTGTATCTTATTTGTTTTCATTGTATTTATATTTTTTTAACTTTGTTTGTTAATTTTTCTATAAATATGTGAGTTATTTTTATTATAATGTAATAAGAAATAGAGAGGTAGCGATAAATGATTTGATTCTTTTTCTGTCTTTTTATTTAATTTTTGTATTTTATTATATTTTTTTTATATTTATGACACAATAAAAGTGTGAATTTGCAGAAAACACTCAAGTCTCCCTTGTGTATTAAGTTAATTTGTTCATTGCAGGAGTCAGAAAATGTATACAAGTACGTTGCAACTTGCAAGTAATGCAATAACTAAATGAACAAAAAAAGGTAAGGAAAATGAATCAAACGGGGTGGCTACAATATGTAAAGGAGGCAAGTGGGGTTAATTGTAAACGGACAGATTGTGATTGCATTTGTGTTTTGATTCGTGTTCATTGATTGCTCATTTGCGTTGGTTGTGTGTATTTAATCAGTGTAAATCTATAAGTTCACAATTTTTAGGGAATTTTTACTTAATCATATGTCTAATGTATTTTTACCTTTTGTAAATGGTTTACTTGATCATTTACTTTTCTAGTATCTACATATTGTAACGTCTATGGATTTCTGAAGAACTTTTTCTATATAATAATATTACGACGCATCTCTGAATTTATTATTTCAATCTAGTATCTTCGGGAGGGTGCATCAAATACTGTTTATTTGATGATATGAGTTTGGAGAGTCTGTTAAATAATAAAGGGCATCTTGGTGCACAAAGCTTCCCCGTTTAATAGAGATCCGGGGAAGGATTTCACCACAAGGATATATTGTAGGTAAACTTTACCTTGTAGAAATATTCTGCAAGAGATTGCTTCCGAAACTCGAACCCGTGACCTGTAGATCACAACAACAATACCATAATCGGTGTGTCAAGGCTCTACTGGGTTCGATTCCATTAGTGGAGAGAGAGGGGTGTAATTAATTGTGTGACTAAAAACTGTCTACGGACTCGAGGAGATTCACTACACTGAAGGCCCGATGAATCTCTTGATCATCAAAAAAATAACGTG
The DNA here is from genome assembly GCF_000463585.1 of Tarenaya hassleriana. NCBI lineage: Eukaryota > Viridiplantae > Streptophyta > Magnoliopsida > Brassicales > Cleomaceae > Tarenaya > Tarenaya hassleriana. The sequence continues at coordinate 94,988 of NW_010966092.1, read as the reverse complement.
AGGATATAAAGGGAACCAAAATTGGTGGGGTTTCTATGGAGGTTCGGAAGCTGAAGAAGTATAGCCCAAAGCCCATAAGTTGAGAGTGACCCCCTCCCTGGATTCGTGACAACAAAGCTAAGAAAATTTAACCCGTGATTATAGTGTGGAAGTTTCTAAAATATATCTAAAATTAGCACTGCCAAAAGAATTGAAGAAAAAGTTGTTGCAATTTATAAAGAGTTTATATCAAATTAAAGTTTACATATTAATAAGTTGTTCTTAGCTTGGATTTTTTTTTATGACATAAGGAGTTTCTATTACAAAGAAATTATGTTGTTTATTTAAAATCGTTCGATTATTAATGAATGTTTGGTGAACAGGAAAAAATTGATCGATGATGTGCCGGAAACACATTTCCGTCAATTTTTTTACGGGAGACGTTAAACAAAACCAAATATATAAAAAAACACACACACAGGATTTGTCGTATTATTGTATTTTGTTTTTAAACTTAAATGATAATTACCAATAACGCCATTGTCCTAGAGGCCATCAAATCCTAGATGAAAGTTGAAGTACTTGACGATTGGACTTACGTGATTCATGGATGCACTTGACGACTTGGGCACGAAACTATCACATTTACATCGCAAACATGGGCTCGGTGATATGTTCGAGAAGAATTTTGTTGAATATATATATATATATATAAACTATCAATAAATTTTGAAACTTGGTAAAAATACATAGATCTAAAATATGATCTTAATATTTATCGTCAGTTTTCTAAAAGTGTTTGTTATTTTATTTTTTAAGATGTATCATCAATCTTCCGGAGATTCGGAGGAAAAGTCGAGTACGTCTTACGACACCCCATATCCATACTTGGAATCAAATCTGAGGTGAAATTTTTTTTTTTTTTTTGATAATCAGGATGGTTCTCCAAGGTTTCGGTCCGACTACATCCACCCTTGTCCCGAGATCAGCCTTTATATATGAATCATTTTGGTACAGAAATTACATTCTCCCCTCCAGTGGAATCGAAATCAGGACCTTGAGGATGATTTTGTCTCGTCTCATCCACTGGACCACCAACTGTTGGGTAAACTGACCTGGAAGTTATATGTATTAATGAAGAATTGTAAACTTCTTTTGAAATAATTACTACCCAAAAATCTGAATAATGCCAAAGGATGTGAATTTTTTTAATGTGAATGGTTGTTACTATGAGATATTCATAAACTAATATTTTACACTCCAAAATATCTCATAGATTTTAGGAAAATAATCGAATTCATCATAATTTATACTTTATATATGCCAATAAAAAATCATTTTCTTGGGAAAAAAACAACCTATATTGCCAAAAAAAAGAAGTAAGAGTTAGAATACGAAAGATCGTATGTTTCTAAGAATGAAGGACTCCAGTCTCCAACCACCACCAAACCAAGGACCTTTCTACTCAAAATACAAATAATATTGTCACGATTTAAAAAAAAAACAATAGCCAAAATAAGATAATTCCAATAAAATTAACTAAAGTAAATAGCTCGAGACTTCATCAAACTAAATTCTACTAGTGACCGTACCTTTTGAATCACTCCCAGCTTAGCACTTCTCGACCCCCTTACCTATTCATATCTCTTCATCTGAAAGCGACGACGCTATCAACTCCATTTCGGAGTACGTTTTGGTAAATACGGGCGAGCCAGAAAAAACAAAAACAAAAGACAAAAGCTTAGGGTATGGTTGTACCTGGTTGAGAAGGATTGAGATGTCCTTGTCCCAAATATCATGTTCGAGCAGCGGGTGAAGAGGAATTGATATTGCATGAACTGTAAGTTGACGCCGAAATTCACCAACGATGAACCTCACACACTTCTCACGAGAAAACAGTAAAAAAGACGCGAGTTTAACGAGTTCGGATTCCCAGTGTGGGAGATCCTACGTCTCGATCGGATCTTGTGTCCGATAAATCCACTAATAGAGTATTTTGTAATATCAAAAAGGGGAAAATTATTTCATTACATCTTAGGAAGCAAAGCAAGAGTTTATATACAATTGTATATGCATGATTTAAGGAGATTTATTTCCATTATTTACACAAACCTATGCATGATTTATGGAGGATTTTCTTCCCTGTTTTAGGGAGGATTTTCAGAAAATATATCTTCCATTATACCCCCGCAAGATGAGGCTCGGAACCGAGACCAATCTTGACACGTAACAAATCGAATCGATTACGCGGTTAAGATTTGGTGAGAGCATCAGCAAGTTGATCTTGGGAGGAGACATGTGAAACACGAAGTTGGCCAGTCTGAACAAGCCCCCTAATGAAGTGATAGTCGATCGCAGCGTGTTTCATGCGAGAGTGGAAGATGGGATTGGCACAGAGGTACGTGGCTCCGACGTTGTCACAGTAAATGACAGGTGTAGCCGAGGAAGAGAACCTAAGTTCAGTCAATAGGGAAGATAGCCACCTAACTTCAGAGGCAGTCGAGGCGACGGATTTGTATTCCGATTCAGTAGAGGAGCGAGTCACAGTGCGTTGTTTCTTGGATGACCAAGAAATAGGATGATTGCCATAATAGACAATGTGAGCACTTGTGGATGTGAAGTCATCACGATTCCCACCCTAGTCGGCGTCAGAGAAGGCGTGATGCGTTGGTCGGTTGGTGTCAGACAGAAAAATTCCTAGAGACTTGGTGCCGACTAGATACTGAAGTACACATTTGACCGCTTGCCAGTGTTCAGTCGTTGGACGATGCATATACTGAGACAATTTGTTAACTGCGAAGGCAAGGTCAAGCCGAGTGAAATTTAGGTACTGAAGACTACCATAATGTTGCGATATTCGACTGGATCATCTAGAGCAGTGTCGGCGTTAAGCGTGAGAGATGTGGTTGCAGATATTGGAGTTATCACTGGTTTTGCATGCAACATATTGGTCTGGATGAGAAGATCGGTGATGTATCTGTGATGTGTCAGGTACATGCCGGAAGAGGAGCAAGAGACTTCCACACCTAGGAAGAACGAGAGCTCGCCGAGATCTTTGAGGGAGAATGATAACACGTATTTTGGGTGATGTTTTGATATAGGATGTCTAGCGTATTTCACTCGGTTTTATATATTTGTAGACATTTTAGGGCACATTTGGCTTCGATATTGGTTGGTTGTATTCTTTGGTGTTTAAACAGGAATCTACACATAAAGAGAGCAAAAGGAGTGGAAAACATGGAATACGGAACATCACGGACGAACCGGGAACATTTGGAGTGTCTCCAGGGAAAACGTGAAGCTCAGAAAATATCAGATTTTGCAAGTCCAATAACTTTCACTATACAAGTCTAAATCATGCAATTTCTATATCATTGGAAAGCTCTGTTCGATATCTACGCATAGACACCAAGATCGCCCAAATCCGATGTCGGAGCAGGAAGTTATGAGCAAATTTGTGAAGCTCACCAAAACTGTTAAGTGACACGACCGTGTCACTTTCAGTCACACGATCGGGTCACTTACCAGATTTTGGAAATATTCCGAATTTTGGCCCAGAAAAAGAAGGGTTAACTAGGGTTAGCCCCCAAGGTAAAAAACATTCATACTTTTGACAGAAAACACACCATAGAGCACTCAAAAAGAAGGAAATTATCAAGAGGCAAGAGAACAGAGTAGAAGACGAAGATTACGAAGCCGGGAAATCGATTAAGCATTCTTCCTTTCTTCTATTTTACGATGTTTTGTTATATTGATATGAACCCCGACGTCTCGATGATTAACGAGTAGTTCCATAACTGTAGGTTAGAGATTTGCTATGTAGGGATCTTTGGTTTTTAATTCCAGACTCTATGGATTTGTTTATTCTATTCAGTTTATTGAGTTGATCTTAATGCTTTCGATCTTGTTAACCGCTTGATTGAATGAACTTAGGGTTTTAATTCACATAGACATATGGGATTCTAACCTGAAAATAATTCAATAAATAGAACAGGTATCGCATTGGAAGATGGGTATTTGCCTAGGAATTATGATAGCGTTCGTTCATGCATCCAGAGTTTTAGACTATCGAATCGGAAGATTGGTAGGATTAAACCTGGATAGTGAGGTTAGACTTGGGAGAGTTAATATCTATTTTAAAGCTTGAATTCCCTGGATTGGATAGATAAACCACTAAGTTTACATCTTTTGAAAGATCCATGCATGTAAAGCAATCCTGAAGCCTGCAGTGTTCATCATTCATAGTTTACAGCCGTTTTGTCATTTGTTTTACTACATTCCCACATCCACATTATTTTATCTGGATTTAGACTTAGATTTGGATTTGATTCAGTTGTTTACTTATCCATGTGTTCGACCCTAGTTACTACAATCGAACCATACACTTGTGGTATTTGTTGAATCTAGGATATTATTACTTGACCAAATTTATACACCTAGATTTGCGACATCAGAGAATCGAGCAGAGAGCATGGAAATGAAATCTTGACAACGAGAACGGTTATTGCCGGTCACAATGATATCGTCAACATAAACCAGAGGATAGATAGTGACAGGAGCTTCACGAAGAATAAAGAGCGACGTGTCCGAGAGCGAGTTGACAAAACCAGAGGCAAGAAGAAATGTGCGTAGTTCATGGTACCATGTCTGAGTTACAGACATGTGTTGGTCGATCGTGATCAACAAACCCTGGAGGTTGAGTCATGTAGACTTCGTCGGTGAGATGTCCTTGCAAAAATGCATTGTTCACATCTAGTTGACGTAGGGACCAACCTCATGTTGTGGCAATGCTAAGAACCAATCAGATGGTTGTCGGCTTGATCATCAGACTAAACATATCGTTGTAGTCAATTCCTGGACATTGGTGAAAGCCTTTGGCAACAAGTCGAGCTTTGTACCTATCAATACATCCATTAGGGAGATGTTTATTACTAAAAATCTATTTGCACCCAACAACATTATACAATGGTTCCAAGGGAACCAAAGTCCACGTTCCGTTTTGGACCAACGCATCAAATTCCTCCGTCATGGCTTGTCTCCATTGAGATGATTTGAGAGCCTGAGACACGGTTACAAGTTCTATGTCGTGGTTCGGTGAAGTGGTCGTATGGTGTGAAATTTTGGTGAGTGGCTTGGTAATATTATTCTTGGCACGAGTGATCATAGGGTGGATGTTTCCTTTTATGGGAGGTTGTTTGAGTGGGTTGGGTGGGAGGTATGTTATGATGTGTGGGAGAAGAGGATTCAGTGAAGGGTGATGGAGGAGCCGATAAAGGGTTGGTCGGAGAAGGAAAAGAAGTTATGAGGCTCGGCGGTGAAGGTTCCAAGCGCAAGGGCAGTCCCGGTGATGATGACGATGGAGTGACGAGTGGTCGAACAGGAACTAGAGTGTACGATGGTGAAGAAGACATAGGAGGTCCAGGTTGTATGGGAGGGAGTAACGAAGAGAGACGTTATGAGAATGGAAAGGTGGACTCAACAAAGGTAACATGACGAGAGGCGTAGACTCGAGAAGAAGGTACATGAAGGCAGAGAAATGCACTTTGGGTTAGGGAGTACCCGATAAAGACACAAGGGGATGAAACGGGGCCGAGCTTGTGATGAGTGTAAGGTCGTAACCACGGATAGCATAAGCAACCGAATGTTCGAAGCTTAGAGTAGATAGGAGGCGAGCCAAAAAGAGATTGATATGGAGATTTGTGATTAAGAACAGTAGTTGGAAGACGATTAATAAGAAACACTGCAGTGGGAAATGCGAAGCTCCAATATTCAGTGGGAATGGAAGCTTGCGAAAGAAGAGTCAAACCCGTCTCGACAATATGACGGTGTTTGCGTTCGGAAATACCATTATGTTCCGGCGTATGAGGAGGTGTGGTAAAATGAGAAATACCATTAGTGGAGAGAAATGAACGGAGAGCAATATACTCTCCCCCATTGTTGGAGTAGAGAGTGGTAATTCGTGCTTGAAATCGGTTTTCGACAAGTGTCTTGAAACAGGAAAAAATTTCAAGAACCTGTGATTTTTTGTGTAGGGGAAAGAGCCACACATAGCGAGTAAAGTGATCGACAAAGATAACATAGTATTTAAAACCATCGAATGATGGAACCGGTGAAGTCCATACATCCGAGAATAGAATTTCAAGAGGTCGAGAGGAGATAAGAGTGGATGAGGAGAAAGGGAGCTTATGACTTTTATTGATTGAACAAGGTTCACAATGCGAGAATTTAGAAGACGAAGACAAAGGTAAAGAAAATTCTGACACGACTTTAGAACATCCACCGAGGGATGTCCAAGTCTGGAGTGCCACTCAGACAAAGTGGTCTTGACACGAGATGAAACATAAAACGAGGAAGGGAAATGAAAGTTGGAAGAGATTGTCCACTCGTACACACCATCTTTAAGTTTACCGGTTGTGACTTGAGCCCTCGTGTTGAGATCCTTCACCTGAAAATGGTAAGGAAAGAATTCCACTGACACGTTATTATTAGTGCATAATTGGTGAATGGATATAAAGTTCTTACATAGGCTAGGTACACATAGAATGTTATGGAGAAAAAGAGAGCGAGATTGAGTAGGAAGGGACATAGAACCCGTATGTGTGATAGAATGGCCCGAGCCATCGCCTAGAATGACATCATCGCTACCAGAGTACGGGGAGTGTGGAGACAAATTTGCCAAGTCAGAGGTGATATGGTGTGAGGAGTCGGAGTCCTGTAGCCATGTAGGAGATGTCAGTTGAGCAGCAGATAGCTCGTGTTGTGAGCATGAGGTTGCCATCCTGATTGGGGCGGTTGTTGTGGTGCTGGCCGAGGATAGAAGGACCCGAAGAAGAACGCAGAGTGGGATAACGACGAGCACTGTGACCATGAGTGCCGCATAGTTGACATTTTCCTTGGTAGCCAAAGAATGCACTACAAAAAAAATGGTCATTTCCAACAGGTAAATCCGTTGAAAATGGCCAAATTTCCGTTGGAAATTAACGTTTCCAACGGATTTATCCGTTGGAATTTCGTTGTTAGAAATCGGTGTCCATTGGAAAATCGTTGAAATTTTCAACGGAATTTCAACGAATTTTTCCGTTGGAATTTTCCAACGGATTTCCAACCGGCATCCGTTGGAATTTTCCAACGGATTTCCAACCGCAATCCGTTGGAATTTTCCAACGGAATTTCCAACCGATATCCGTTGGAATTTTCCAACGAAAAATTCGAAACATATTCCCGACCAGACCCCGATCCCGACCCCGACCCGACTCGACCCGACCCGACCCGACACCGACATCGACATCGACACCAACCTGAAACTCACTTCCCAATAGGTCACCCATCCTTCCACTGCTCCAACTCAATCCTCCTTAACTCTAGAGTGTTGGTTTAGTGCTCTATGATGTACTGTTTATGAGCTTTATTTAGATACATTTGATGTATTGATACTTTCTATGGGTTTTATGAGAGTATTTGATTCATTACATGTTCTTGCATACTAGATCTGTTATGAAATCCGTGTATCATTATGAATGATACTAAACTCCCTAGTCTTGTGTCTTTATGGGAATAACGACATAATAAGACTAGTATGATGTGTGATTGATGATCATAGAGATGATCATAAGTATTGGATACGATCACAGTCATAGGTATTCGTTGGAGAACGGAATACGGGATTGACCCGCATGAGATTGTAACATGGACTAGCGTCATGACTTGAATCTCATATGGCGGTTCCATGATTGGATCCTAAGACCTGAGATATCTACGGAATCCAACATGAGGAGTTGCAGGCTTTGAATACGTCAAACGTCCTGCGTAACAGGAGGACCATAAAGGCGTGTATCAGGTACGAAACGAATCATGTACTGGATTGTAGATAGTCAAGACGGGATTTGTACCTCTCGTAAAAGAGAGAGATATCGCTGGGCCCCTCGTGTGAGCGAGACTGTAGAAATGTGTGGCCGCACTATAGACGAACGTCGTCTATTTCAGACAGTCGAACTCAGTGAACGAGAAAGCAGTCGAATCAGATAAGGCGGCTTGTCCATGCCTTATGTTCGACATATGATATCACGATACAAAAGGATCATCAACCGGAATCATCACTGGAGTTCGTATGATCACGAACAAACTCTATTCGAGATAGGTAGTCATAGTGTCTTGCTAGAGACCGCCTATGACTTGTATATCCGAAATAGAGATTTCGGGTTATACTGCTATACCGAATGAGCCTACAGGGTCACACACGCAGGGAAGGACGAATACACGAGAGAAAACGACGGAAAACCGAGGCGGAAGGGTCCAGACCGGACGGACCGAAAGGTTCGGAACGGACGGTCCAGACCCTACGGTCCAGACGTGTGGTCCGTCCGTTCTGGAGACTGGAACGGACGTTCCACATTAGCACGCAGACCGTCCGTTCTACGTGGTGGAACGGACGGTCCACGTTT
>NW_010966092.1:76823-80470 GCF_000463585.1 Tarenaya hassleriana | reverse complement strand
TGGACTCTGGTTTATGCATCTGAAGGGATAAAACCCATCGGATGCAAGTGGATCTTCAAGAAGAAGACCGACATGGATGGCAACGTGCACACGTATAAGGCACGACTTGTGGCGAAAGGATTCCGTCAGATTCATGGTATTGACTATGATGAGACTTTTTCGCCCGTAGTTATGCTGAAGTCCATCAGGATCCTACTTGCCATAGCCGCATATTATGACTATGAGATATGGTAAATGGATGTCAAGACCGCGTTCCTTAACAGGAACTTGATCGAGGATGTGTACATGACACAACCCGAAGGTTTTGTCGATCCGAGGAACCCGAGGATGGTGTGCAAGCTTCAGAGGTCCATTTATGGACTGAAGCAGGCTTCGAGGAGCTGGAACCTTCGCTTTGATGAGACAATAAAAAAGTTTGGTTTCTCACAGAACGAGGACGAGCCATGTGTTTACAAGAATGTTAGTGGGAGCACAGTAGTTTTTCTGGTGTTGTATGTGGATGACATTCTCCTTATAGGGAATGACGTTCCTACCTTGCAAGATGTTAAGTCTTGGCTAGGAACGCAGTTTTCTATGAAGGACCTAGGAGAAGCGGCCTATATTCTAGGAATAAAGATCTATAGAGATAGATCGAGGCGTCTTCTAGGATTGTGTCAGAGTACTTACATCGATAAGGTCTTGAAACGGTTCAAGATGCAAGATTCCAAGAAAGGAACCTTACCGATGAGCAGTGGCACAGTTCTCTGCAAGAGTCAGTGTCCTACGACACCTGATGAGCGAGAACGCATGGATCGGATTCCATATGCTTCGGCAATTGGATCCATCATGTATGTCATGCTTTGTACTCGACCGGATGTATCCTACGCGTTGAGCATTACGAGTAGATATCAGTCAGATCCAGGTGAGTCGCACTGGATCGCCGTCAAGAACATCCTGAAGTACTTGAGAAGGACTAAGGATGTGTTCTTGGTATACGGTGGGTCGGAAGACGAGCTCGCTGTAAAGGGTTACACCGATGCTAGTTTTCAGTCAGACCCGGATGACTACAGATCGCAGTCTGGCTATGTTTTCTGCTTGAACGGAGGCGCTGTTAGCTGGAAGAGTTCCAAGCAGGCGACCGTTGCAGATTCTACTACAGAAGTTGAGTATATTGCAGCGTCGGACGCAGCAAAGGAAGCTGTTTGGATCAGAAAGTTTGTTGGTGACTTGGGTGTCATTCCTAGTGCTGATAGCCCCATTGCTCTGTATTGTGACAACAATGGAGCGATCGCACAAGCGAAAGAACCCAGATCCCATCAACGATCCAAACACATACTCAGACGATTTCACCTTATCAGGGAGATTATAGACAGAGGAGACGTGTACATTTGCAGGGTGTCGACAGATGACAACATTGCCGATCCGTTGACGAAGCCTCTCCCTTCGTCGAAGCATGAGGGTCATGTTAGGGATATGGGCATTAGATGTTTAGCAGTTCATGATTAGAGCAAGTGGGAGATTGTTGGTTTGGTGCTCTATGATGTACTGTTTATGAGCTTTCTTTAGATACATTCGATGTATTGATACTTTCTATGTGTTTTTATGAGAGTATTTTATTCATTACATGTTCTTGCATGCTAGATCTGTTATGAAATCCATGTATCATTATGAATGATACTAAACTCCCTAGTCTTGTGTCGTTATGGGAATAACGACATAATAAGACTAGTATGATGTGTGATTGATGATCACATAGATGATCATAGGTATTGGATACGATCACAATCATAGGTATTCGTTGCAGAACGGAATACTGGACTGACCCGCATGAGATTGTCACATGGACTAGCGTCATGACTTGAATCTCATATGACGGTTCCATGATTGGATCCTAAGACCTGAGATATCTACAGAATCCAACATGAGGAGTTGCGTGCTTTGAATACGTCAAACGTTCTGCGTAACAGGAGAACTATAAAGGCGTGTATCAGGTACGAAACGAATCATGTACTGGATTGTAGATAGTCAAGACGGGATTTGTACCTCTCGTAAAAGAGAGAGATATCGCTGGGCCCCTCGTGTGAGCGAGACTGTAGAAATGTGTGGCCGCACTATAGACGAACGTCGTCTATTTCAGACAGTCGAACTCAGTGAACGAGAAAGCAGTCGAATCAGATAAGGTGGCTTGTCCATGCCTTATGTTCGACGTATGATATCGCGATACAAAAGGATCATCAGCCGGAATCATCACTGGTGTTCGTAAGATCCCGAACCAACTCTATTCGAGATAGGTAGTCATAGTGTCTTGCTAGAGACCGCCTATGACTTGTATATCCGAAATAGGGATTTGCGTTATACTGCTATGTCAAATGAGCCTACAGGGTCACACACGCAGGGAAGGACGAAACCGCACGAAGAAACGACGAAAAACCGAGATAGAAGGGTCTGGAACGGGCGGACCGGAAGTCCAGAACGGACGATCCACCAAGTCCAGACCCGACGGTCCAGAGGGTGGCAGTCTGATCGTTCCGGAATGTCTGGAACAGACGGTCCGCATAACCCAGACCATGGAACGGACGGTCCATGTGCATTTCTGGACCGTCCGTTCTGGGCTCGGGGTATTTTCGTAATTGAACCGAAATTAGGGTAAAATCACTTTATAAGAAGGAGATTAAAACCCTGATAACGAATGAGACTTTGAGCAGCCGACTTTTGCAGTTCTTAGAGAGTTTTTGGTGAGATTTAAAAGGCTCAACAAGTTCTAAGTCTCGTTTTCTCGAAGTGCACAAACCGAATAGAGATTCGAGTCCTAGCAGACAAGTTCCAATCGTTGGAATCCATCCCGTGGTGTGGATACGTGTAGAGGGCGAGGTATTCTTCCTGCCTTTCGTGATCAGACGTGTTCTTTGATTGATACAGGCCCCGGATCGATTGAGGTAAGCGTTCTAACGTTTCTACGTTTCAATAGCAGCATGGTTCTAGGGTTCTATAAATTTTTTGTTTTACTTCTGCTGCACAACCCTAGAATCGATCTCTGAGGAATTAGATTCGCTCATGAGATCCCAGAAAACCCAACATAGAGTTCCAATTAGAACTCTTCCAACTCCTCCAAGTTAAACTTCTGATATCATATAACATTAATATATATACATATATAAATATTTATACATATTTACATATATACATATTCAAATTCATATATATATATATATATATATATATATATTATGTATATGTATATTGTTAATATATATATATACACACTTATTCGTATTCATATATGTGTATATATACACACATCATATTTGTATATATAAAAATATATAACCACAAAATATATCTATATTTATACATATATAGATGTAGAAATATATAAAATATTTGTTTATACGTATATATATACCTCCTTAATATACATATATATACAAGTATATATGCATATATATATTCGAATTCATATATATATATATATAAATATATAAAATATTTGTTTATATATATACCTCCTTAATATACATATATATATATTTATATGTATGTATATATATATTTAAATATACGAGTCTTTTATATATTTATACGTATATATATATATAAATACATGTATATTTTGTGTATATATATTTTATATATACATAACAAATATATATTATACATACATATATATG
>NW_010966092.1:38938-76741 GCF_000463585.1 Tarenaya hassleriana | reverse complement strand
ACCGGCATCCGTTGGAATTTTTTTTAAAAATTTCCAAAAAAATTTCCAACCGGCATCCGTTGGAATTGTTTTCTAAAAACATCCGTTGGAACTCCGTTAAAAATTTTCAACCGATTTTTCCAACGTTAATCCGTTGAAAATTTCCAACGGATATCCGTTAGAAATACCGTTGGAAATTTCCAACCCAATTTTTCAATTGAATACGTTGAAAATTCCGTTAAAAATTTTCAACGGGTGTTTCCAACGGATACCCGTTGGAAATTTTCAACGGAATTTTAACGGAAATCGTCGTTGAAACGCCGTTGAAAACCGTTGAAAATCCGTTGGAAATTTTCCAACGGACAAATCCGTTGGAAAATCCGTTGGAATTCGAGGATTTTTTTGTAGTGATGGTTTGTGATTTCTGGATCCATGATGGTTTGTTGTCGAGCGAGGCTCAGAAGACCAGGAGGGGCGAGGTCCAGGAGTATAGGATCGAGACTGAGTGTTGTTGACTGTCACTGGAATGACATAAAGTAAGGTTCGGAGCTCATGATGACCGACTCGTGGTTGAGAAGTTTCTCGTGTAGTTCCACAAAGGAGATAGGTGTGTCTTTTGCATTGACAACATCTTTGACAGTTTTGAAATCGTCATCGAGACCCATCAAAATTAGATCAACAAGATCCTCTGATCCATGGGTTTTTCCAAGCAGTGTTAAATCGTCAACCTTGATTTTGAAATAGTGCATGTAGTCGTCAATAGATTTGCTACCTTTTGTGAAGCGTTTAATCTGCTCTTTGATTTGTTTGATGTGTCCACGACTAGATCGGCTTCGCTGATGGCTGTGGCTCGGAGATGAGAGCCTGACACGAAACTGAGATGGAGCCAAGCAGAGGAGAGAAAATCAGGCGATCTTCCTGACACGATATTCGGTTTAAATCGGTTCAATCGGCTTAAATCAGACTTGACCGGTTTAGATTAATTTTGATATATTAGGTCAATTTTAATCTGTGTTATTCTGGTACGATTCAACTTTTGGCCGGTTTTGGTCAATTTGAACCGGTTTGGTCGGTTTTGGATCAATTTTGTCCTGTTTGGTCAATTTTGACCAGTCTGGTCTGATTTAGATCAATTTTGACCGGTTTAGGTCAATATTGATCGGTACAGTTAATTTGGTTTGGTTTGGGTCAATTGTACCGGCTTAATCGGTTTTGCAATTGTGACTAGTTTAACCGTTAACCAAGGTTGACCAGAGTTGATCATTGACCAGGTTGACTATTGACCTTTGACCAAAGTGGATCATTGATCTGGTGGTCATGTTTTTCCACGGTCTGTTTAGGTCAATTAGTTGGGGAAACTTGTCGGGTAAGAAGTGTTTCAGAATAATGTTTCGTAATAGTTTAGGGATTAGTTTCGAGGAAACTTGTCAAGGAATTAATCGGAATGGTATTTTTTGGGAATACTTTAGGATAAGTTTCAGGGTCAAGTTTTGAGTTGTCATTTTCTTCCGAAATTGTCTGGTAGAAGCTTCTCGGGGATGAAAGTTTCGAGTAGAGAATTTAGATTCTCGGGTAGAAAGTTTCGGGTAGAGAGTTTTGATTAGAAACTTTCTTGTTAGAAACTTTCGAGTAGAGACTTTCGGGTGGAGAATTTCGGTAAGAACAATTTAGGTAAGAAATGACAGGTTTAAGTTACGTCTCAAGGTCGATAAGTTCGATGGGAGTGGAGGACTTCTCTTTGCAAAAGAGAAGGTAAATTATCAGGTTAGCATAATTTGGTTTAGCTTATCTTTAGAAAGTGACCAGGTGTAATGGGAGGACGAAAAGAAAGGTTGTCCTAGAACTCAATCTTGGATAATCGTAACGGATCGAGTCGCGGTGGAGATATCGGAGATGTCAAGAGTTAGGTGGAGTCATTCTACCTAGTCTCAGGGACTGGTTGAGAAAGACTTAAGTACTTTGTCTCCAAATCAGACATACAGGGTTCTAGGGCTAAGGAACTTGTTGTATCAGGTCTAGCGGGTCGATTCCAAATGGAAAGTCTTTGTAGAACGACAAGCCAAGGTGGATCTCGAATAGGCTAGAAAGTGAGACATAGAGTGTGGTCACTCCCGGTTGTTATATCTTAGGATACGGGTTTTGGGCTTAAGGGTGGCTCCTGCCTATAAGTAGTTGAGAAGATCCTAAAGCAAGCTAGAGTGACTTTCTCAACTAAAGAAGTCAAGGCCACCGCTAGGGTCCGGGTTTAGGAGCTCCTAGATCTGGGTGGAGTGGACAGAAGGAGGGAACGACAGTTTGAGTATGTCGGAATCTAGGTGAAACCCGGGGATAAGATATGTGCAATGAGGTCAAGGTCTAAAGGTTTTGGCTGAGGCTAGGTTACGGCTAGAGGGATACTACTAAATGTAGTATCAGTCTAGGAGGAGAGGAAGAGGAGAACATCATAGGGTCGGTCATGAGAAGTGACTCGACGGGCTTAGAGATACTCAGGATAGTATTCTCTGAGGTATCGTCAATCACGGACCATAGTTGGGATATAGGGCAAGTTGAGTCAAAAACTCGGGATGTGTAGGACACATGTCCCCAAGATATAGACTCAGGGGCGGATCTAGGTTAGGAGGTGTGGGGGCACAGGCCCCCACTCTAATTCAAAAAAATAAGTAATTTTTAGGTAATTTTTGTAAAATTATGAAAAAAATTATCCTATGCCCCCACAAAAATAGCATTTGATTCCATAAAATGATATATATAAAATCAATGCCCCAGTTTATATTTTTTTCTAAATCCGCCACTATATAGACTAGTCCGTAGATTAGACGGGACCACGAGCGATGGGATTAGGATAGAAAATCTCGTCGTGGGTAGTGGTGTTTGGTTAGAAACAATCTGATGGGAAATTCACGGGTGTTCAGTAAGGGTACGCTACTCAAAGGAGTAAGGTTCTTACATGAACGAGAGGGAAACATATTTTCTCTCTGAACCTTAGGATCCCAGGGGTGACCGTACGAGTCACGAGGATAGGGATGACTAGAGGTTGGTTAGTGGGTATTGGGTGTTTCTAGAAGATATATACTATTTAGTGATCAGTAGGCTCTAGAGGTTAGAGTTGTTCTTGGGAAGATAGCTCAGGTGAGAGTATCTTGGGATATTACATGCTCTAGGTCTAAACAGGTAGATCACGGATTAGGTTCAGCCCGAATGGTTATAGTTTTTCTCAAACTGACTACCCCTAGTTGTACTTGGTGGACTACCATTTATGAATTCTCGCTAGAAATTAACGCGGGGATATATAATCTCTAATAAAAAAGTGAAAACTTACTGTTGTTGAGCAGCCAAGTCAATGGTGACTTCTGGGGGAGCAAGGGCAGGTGATTCCACAAAGTGAAGGTTAGGGTCCCTGAAACGGTGGATTTTAATGTTACAAATCCGACAAATACCATTCTCCAGAATCAGAAGTGATTATTATGGGTGGGTCAATTCTTACCCGGCGAGTTTCCTGGCAAGGTACAAGAATGGCTTCTCAAAGTTGTAGTTGCTCTTGGCAGAGATCTCATAGTACTGAAGATTCTTCTTTCTGTGGAAAGTAACCTGCTTCGCGGGTTTAAAAAAAAAAAAAAAAAAAAAAAAAACCTGATGGTGAAAACTCAAGTCTGCCGTTACAAATCTGAGGGACCTCGAGAAGACATCGAGGTGAAGTCTATTTATTGGACATGTGATGTACTCAGTAGAGACAGTGTCAGGAAAAGTTAGGTCACTGATAAAGATCGGTGGAGGTTGCTAGCGTTAGGAACTTTTCTGACAAAGGTGGAGCACGAAACCTCACGGCTCTAAGGTCTCGGGAGAGTACAACAATTAGTAAGAATTGAGAAAGTCTTCACGGAAATCAGAAGAGCTCTAGGAAAAACATGAGCAAAGGTCTGGTTGTTAGTTGATCAGAGATTAGTTGATCTAAGGTGAAGAGGTCTGTAGTCGGAATACGACTAGGTTTCCGGATAGTGATCAGAGGTTAGTTGTTCTCATTGGGAAAAATGGCTATGTATTAGCGAGTCAATATCTCGTATGGTTTTACGAGAGGTCAGGATTTTCTTAAGGTATGGCGGAATGTCTCGGACGAATTGAGGACACTTGATTCATGAGACGGGTAGAGACGTCGTAAATGATTCTTGGTATGCATGCAAGTCAAGGTAGGAGAGATTCTACGGGTTGAGAGTCGGATAGACGTTCTCGAGATAGTCATACGGGTTAGAAATTCTGGGATTAGTCTTAGTACAAGTAGATCTCGATACGTGTTGGGTAACGTCGGTTTGTTTCAGATTTCATGGTGTTAGGTGTCATAAGCTAAAGGCCTGGTTTACGACACACATGAGTTTTTTTTGTACAACCGTGCCCGAATACGTGGGTTTGATCAGAAACTTGATAGAGGTTTCTCGGTTAAGAGGTTGTTAGGAAAGCGCAGGTTTTATCGTGATGTGACGAGACATGGAGATGTTAGGTGACACGTTTGTCGGGGTTTGTCTTGGGTTTAGTAGAAGTGTTGAAAATGCACTTGCTAGGTTTCTATCGAGGTTGCAAGTCCGACATATCTCGAACTTGGGAATCGGTAGAAGGGTAGTCTAGGTAATCGAAGTAAAGGGAGGTTTCGGTTGTTAGCCATTGCCGGAGGTTTTGTTTTTTTTTCTTTTAACAGGGTTTGTGAAAAGGTGGAGATTTGTGGAGAATGGTCTTCAGCCAAACCTGCTGAAAGAAGCGGAGGCTTTCGAAGATGCTGGGAGAAACAGAAGTTTCCAAAGTCACTTAACAAAGGGGCATTTTAGTAAATGTGTAGCCAAAATAATAAAGGCATCAGTGTTTTCTTTTTCCTGGATTTTGTATTCTTCTAAGTTCTTCTTCCTCGCGGCCAAGAGAGAGAATCTCTCTTTGGGTCTGCGTTTTCCGGCGACTTTCGTCGGAAGGTTCTTCTCTCCGAACAGTACTAATATAAATCCGGCCCTCCTCTTCCCGAGACGTAGGCCCGAGCAAAGCTCGGTAACCGAACTCGTTATATCCTGTGTCTTTTACATTTCTTGCTCGTTCTTCGTTTTTCCGGTGAGATTCGAGTGTAATCGAGAGATCTTCGGCTCAAACCACTACAATTACATCTTAGGAAGCAAAGCAAGAGTTTATATACAAGTGTATATGCATGATTTCAGGAGATTTATTTCCATTATTTACACAAATCTATGCATAAGGAGGATTTTCTTCCCTGTTTTAGGGAGGATTTTCAGAAAATATGTCTTCCATTATTTTGGAGAGAGAGATTACAAGCTCCAATGAGCTACAATGGCGAATGCAAAGAATTGAAGAAGAATCTGAAAATTGACTGAGGAAGAAGACGATCGTAATCTGTTATACACGCAAATCAGCTGCCCAAACAAATTAACGCTCTGTCCTTGAGTCTGTTAATTGATCAATGACATTTCTGCCCTTAGTAACCTTCAGTCTCAACCCGAAGCTCTCCCATGCCTTAGTCTCTCAGTTCCGTTATCAGGTTATGACAAGTTTCAACAGGAATGATGAAATTTAATTGTAGAAAGGTTACATTTCTGAGTCAGGGTGGATATAATTGGGCCGAAGGCGAACGAATCTGAATACAAAAAAAAGGGGCAACTAACGAGACAACAAGAGTTCGTGGCTCGTGGCTCGTCACGAGCAAACCCACAAACACTTTTGATAAACAAGAAAGCTTAACTCGGTTCGCCTAAATACGAGCTGAATTCGAGCCATCTCCTGAACTCGGACTCATTTTGCATCCCTACTTTAAAATACGATGCAATGTATATAGAAACGACCAAATTCATGAGACAGTGTTCTAGAATATGACAGAAAACACACACACACAAAATATATTACAGGCACACAAAACATTACATGCTTCAGAATCTTGGAACATTGTCCAAGTGATCGGAGCTTGTAAAAATCATTGCAGACGGCTTATATGGGTATCTCCTCGATGAACAAAGAAACCACATCATCTCTCAGGAGCTCCGGGTTGGTGAACAAATCCTGGTACTTGTAGAATACGTCAATAACCCTCGTGAGGTTTAGAATTCGCATTAGAAGAGGGAAAGGAAATAGGTGTGGCCTCATCAGTTCTTGGTTCAGTTCCTTCCATGAATCCATGATTATGTTTTGGATCTCTTCGATGGCTTTCCCCTTGGCAA
This sequence comes from Tarenaya hassleriana, assembly GCF_000463585.1. NCBI lineage: Eukaryota > Viridiplantae > Streptophyta > Magnoliopsida > Brassicales > Cleomaceae > Tarenaya > Tarenaya hassleriana. Next base: position 70,562 of record NW_010966092.1, on the reverse strand, counting down.
CCCCATATTCCTTCATGTAACAATCAATCGCCGTGCCAACATGTTTCCTCTTATGTTCAAACTGCAATCATTCATTAGCTCTCTGTCGCATAACCTCACATACCAACGGTGTATAAGTTATGTTTGTATATAGAAAAAGAAAAGAGAAATGACACAGAACGTCGTATATGAATTGTGTTCATACCTCGTAAGTCGAAATGTCATCCATGAATCGACTGATTATCAGAGAAGCTACGAAAACCTTAGGGTATGAACTTAACCATTCAAAGGCGTCAAGTTTGGCGACGTCTCCCGTCCCGACAAAGGATGATGTTATTGCCGCGTAATAAGCGCACAGAAAAATGCCGTTCTCTTTGTACTCTTTAAACGTCGCCACATAATCTTCCCGCAACCACTTTGCCTCTTTATGGTAACCTTTGGCGGTCAGTATGAACTAAGAATAAACACGCAATTAGCGGAAACTGTAATTATATCAGCCAAAAAAACGACTTGTATCCATAATTTTCTCTTACTGATTTCTTTGCATGAAACCCGCATCCGAGCCTTGTTTCTTTATCCATCTCTTCCTCAATTTTGTCATAAAAATCTAATATAACATGATGCAAATACTTCATGCTATCTGGGAGCCCCTCGGCCGCGGTTCGATCCCACCTACAATGTAAAGGGCACTAATTGAATATCAAGAATGCCATATACATATATATATATATATATATATATATGAAGTACCTCTCCAAGGCATCTGTAAACTGATCAAGTTCGCCCGGCGTGCCATAAGCGTCATATGTGTCATCAAGGAGTGTTAACAAAATTATAGTGATGGCTACTATGATTCTCCCTCGTGAATATTGCGGCTCGAAGTACGCTCCAAGTGCCCACAAGTAGCTTTCGATCACCCTATCTCTTGCGTATGGTAATTTAACATCAAGCTGTAGCTCTTTGTACCATCTGAAACATACAAAGAATCGCAGTCGTTGTTAAAGCCGGCAGCATGAAAGAGTCTAACGTTCTTTCAAAAGAAGAAAAAAAATGCTGTTTATCATATTTCCTGATTCAATACAGTAATTTAAAATTTGGAAAGTTAAACCGTTATATAAGGTAGTGGTTCCTAATCTACACGTCACATAACATAGAAATATTCTCTACACAGAGAAATATTCTCTACGTATTAGCTTAGAAGTTTTCTACCAACTAAAAGGAAAATATGGACCAGCAGATCTAGAAAAATTTATAAGAGTCATCAATGACATGCAAGAGATCTAAAAAATTTGTAAGAGCGAAGAATAATTTTATAATAAGATTTATAGACAACTTTTATCTTTGTGGGGGTATTTACAAATGTCATTATTATTTTTATAAAATTTATAAAAAATAATATTTTTTTTCTTAATTGAAGGGGTCTGACGTCATTCCACCCCCATTTAACGTGGTTCCGCCGCTGATATGAACTAGGGTATATTCTGTCATATTTTGTATTTATTCTTTATTTGGAATGCGCTTTGTAAAAAAACATACATGTTATAGATTCAAAGAATTATCCGCTAATTCAGTCTTACGGTATTCATACAAAATACTAAAAGTTGATAGATTCGGAATTGTACCTGTAAACATGGCCAATCTCCTGGCGGTGTAGCAGCTGTACGGAGTTGAAATCAACCTTTGCGAATTCTAGCAACACCTTATCATGAGATGGTTCCTCTTCGTAGTAAGTGATGTACCGTCTGGTCTCTAACCTCGTGATACCCTTGTGGAAGGAATGCTTAAGCGCGTTCTCGATCCGTACTGCGAGATGAGGGGCACACTGGCGAGATAGCGTTTCCAAACGCGTCGTCGAGAAAGAGAGAGCTTCGTCTAAAATATCTTCACCACGGGTGCTCCATTGGGAAGCTTCGTACAAGCTTAGCATGCCTCTTGCGTCCTCGCCTAGGCGTTCATCGAACTTCCCGTCTTCGTTCTTGAACTTGTCAAACACCTCTTCACACATAAAGCAAAATTGACAAAGTAACTGTAAATGGTGGAAAAAGATATCTAACCATGAATGGACTCCAAATTATATGTGTGTGTGTGTATATATATAACTCTTAAGAACCATTAAGGTTCGAAGGTTTTGCTTCATTACTCTACCATATGAAAATGAGTTTAAAAAGGATCAATCTTACGTGTGGAGACTTTATAGCCAAACTGTCTGAAAACTTGAAACAACACCCCGGCCGTAGATAAGTCGAATTTGCCGGTTCTCGTCATCTCATTGAGATGGTCGCTGAGGAAAACTTTCTCTAACTGTTCTTGTATGTCTTGTTCAAAGTGGTAGGAGATACCGAGGCGACTCAAAGCGTCAATCAGTTTGATGTTTTCAATCATGTTCGCTTTCGATGCTACGAATGACTCCTTCACCTCCTCCTTTAGCGCCTTCAGTCTCTCATCGTACGTGTGACTTTCCTACAAACGACAACAGAGACAGTAAAATAAGCACGAACCCACCGCTTATTTGACATATACTATTAAAGATCATTGCAAGAACAAGACGGTTCGTGTTTCTTGATTTAGATTAGAGAGTAAGATAAATAGATGGAAGAACAAGACGTTTGAGTTGTATGTTTACATGGTCGAATGACAATATAAAGAGAGTCTATGCATATGTATGTATATATACCGTTTCGGAAATGGCGAAAGAAGCCAAGGGATCTTCCCATATATTGACTGGAAAATCGGCTAATGGCCTCAAGACATCAGCACTCTCCAACGTGGCTGGATTAGTAAACTTCTCCATGTTTTAAGCCTTTTTGCAATGAATAATTTCCCGCTCTGAATTGCGAACCAACGTTCACCATTTATAGAACCCACCGTGCCCACGAGAATCACGATGATATATATTATTGTAACGGTACTGTTGTAATTACAATAATTACGTTTACCGTAGTAGGAGTCTTTAGTTTTACGTAAACTTAATAATTGAAATTACAATAGTAACCTTATAGATATGTTCTGTCTATCACCAAGTTTGATAAGAAAGATGACTTAAGGTGATTCGGACAGCGTTTGTTATCTCTTGGGGATCGATATGTAGCAGCGAATACATCTGATTGTACAGTTACAGACTTCAATCTCAACGTTGGTTGGTTTTAGATCAAATATATCAAAATCCCACCGTAAATTCATTGATTTGGATAAGTTCCAAAACCAAGAAACTACATCATTAAAATGTTATGTATTTGATGTTAAAATCAAATTCAACAGTAATGATAAATATGAATCTATCATGCTAAATTCGTAAGAAGCGATTCAAATAAAACAAAAATCATACTTGAATGTATTGTCGTATTATGAGAATAAATTCGTTTCACCGTGGCTACATTAGTTATAAATTATACGAATGTTTAATTATATTCTGCAAACTAAATAGTCTGAGATTATACATAAACATTTCTACATTAATTCAGATTGATAAAAGTTTGAATTAAAGTTACAACTGACAGCCATAGAGTTTTGAAAAGGTTCGAACCCCCAAGTATTAGACAAAACGATGCAGTTTTGGAAAATAGAACACGAAACTCATAAATCTGAATCGGTGCGATTTACTTCTCGGAGTAAAAATTGTTGAAACCGAATCGGTCTAAGGCCAAAAGCGGAACGGTCCGATTTAGTTCTCTGAGATCTTCGTATTTCACTTGTAAAATGCACGTTAAGGTCTCGACTTTGCTCTCGTGCTCGTCCTTCACTCGTCCAACCTTGAACTCCTTTTGAATCATTCACATGAACGTTGTTTCGAGTTTATTTTGCTCTCGATCGTGTGAGCGGTTCTTGGACTTAAAGTTCCTCTAACTCTGTTGTCCTGGCCGTACTTGTGTGCTCGAGATATTCTCATCACCTTTTAGTATTGTTTGGTTGAGGTGTCACTTATCGGCGAGGTCTCTTGTTCAATTCCACAAGACGGGAAGGAGAGACGCACTTAATTGCGTGGCTAAATATTGAATCCGGACATAAGAGATTAGTTAGATCGAAAATTTAATGAACTCATGATTAAAAAACTACTATTGACGCTGACCCTTACCAAATACCAAAATCTTCTATTACTATATTTGTCTAATAATTGTAAAAGCTACCCACTATCACTACAAAAAAATCTAATATATCCCAATTAAAGTAAACGTAATATTTAATTGTCTTTAATATAAATTTCCTGAAATGTCAAGCTATTCCGAAGAATAGTTCCAATTCGCAGAAATGCAAGAGTGGTTGAGCAACCAAATAACACAATGATGATACTGTTCTGTACCGCACATTGATTATGACACTAAACTTTTACTTCTTTCCTTGGTAAATGCTAATTTATATATATATATATATATATATATATTTTATAATCTTCATCGATTTTTGATTCGACTACATCTTTTAAAAGATCAAGAAAGTCTATATCCCTTTCCAAGTGAGGACTCAAGCCCGGATGGAGAAGAAGTATTTGGAAATCTTGGACCATGTATCCAAAGTATTAGTCAGTTCTATCTAAAGCATGCTAGGAGTTGTGGACCATACACAGAGACAGAATGCTGCTAGGTCTCCGATCGAAAGAAGATCGCTAGATTTCTTGAAAAGATTTGATTTTATTTTGAACTAATATAGTTATAATGTTCATGAAAGTCTTTTAAAATATGTCAAATTTATTGAAAAATAAAATGTAGAAGAAATAAATAAATAAGAAAGAACGAAAGTGAAAAGAACGGAATTATTTTTATTGCTACATATATGTTTCTTCTTATTATATTATAATGAAAATAAGAAACAAAGTAATAAGGAAATATAGAATTATAGATACAACAGAAAAGAAATCAGATACACAATATTTGACATAATAATATTGTATCTGTTATTATTCCCTATCATATCTCAAAATCTTATTTCATTCTCATCACATATTCATTTTCTATTTTAACAAAATTGTGGTATTGTCGTCGTTATTATTATTGATTGTCAAGTAATTTAATTAGATAACATAAATTACTTTTGAAAAACATACTTTTATATATATATATTCTAAAATTACAACAACCCCGTGAAGTCAACACTACAAGAAAAACGACAGAATTCACTATGGATATATCTGTCGCATCATAAATTGCGATGGAATGCGACCAAAAAACGATGGATTAGCATTTTTCCAATCTGTCACAAACGGCGCTAGTTTCCTACGGGTTACGAACATTTTCGTCGTAAAAATATTGCGACAGAATACTACAGAACGCGACAAACGTGTTACGACGAACGTTCCGTCGCACAGTATGTGCGACAAACAGCAGTAATGGTATCCGTCGTTGTACGACGGACTACGATAAAATCGGTGCATCCTAACGTTAGGTACCTAACACGTATATCCGTCGTAATGTTGCGACGGATTATGTCATAATATTTCGGCGATTGTTTTTTATCGTAATGTTGCGACGGATTACGGCACCATATATCCGTCGCACTAGTGCGACTAGATAGTATCTATCTTGCTGCAACGGACTCACCACATATTTTCTCCCGTCATAACTTTGCGACGGATTACGACACCGAGTAACCGTCGCTAATTTACGACGGATTCTCGACCGCCATCCTTATGCGACAGCATAGTAGTGACGAAAATTATGTCGTTGTTTCTCGTCGCAATTTTCCAATTCCGTCGCATTACGCAGCTTTTCTTGTAGTTAGGTATATACTGCAAGAAGGATTGTTGTCACATTTTTGGACCGTTGCAACTTCCAATGGTAGATCAACGTGGATGAGTTTGTGTTACAAATGATCTTTGGTTCCATACTTTAATCTTCCTTTTTTTTTTTAAATGTTACTTATACTTTTTATTTTTCCATGCATTTATAGGAACTTTTTTCTATTTCCTCTTTTAGAATTGGTCTTATATGGTGTACTTATTTTCACCTGTTTTCCGTTTATGTGCCTTGTAACTCTGTTTCTATTTTTAAAGAAGAATAAAAACCTATTTAAATTGATATTTATGATTGAATTGCATCTAGAAATTTTTATGTAAGAAATCCCTGTGAATTGTTTCAATGATCATGTGAAGTTAGAAGATATTTATGAAATTTGATATGTATCATGTGATATTATTTTAATTAGACCGAACACGTCATATAATTAAATTTATACAAACTAGCATGTAATATGTGATGTACGTATTCCGTAATATAATTCTGATTTTACTAATAAAAATTAGAGTTATAAACTCTATTTTTAGATGTTTCAGACTGTTATCTCAAAATCCATTGTCTCAGTGTTAGTAAAATATTTTTTATATTTACTGTACGATATCTCCAAAGTTTTCCTCAATTGCGTTTGTATTATTTAATATAATAAATGCTATTTGTTACTCCAAGTGATGTACATTTCGGTCCATATATATAACATTAAATTAATTAACAAATAAATATATACAAACTAGATTCAATCTAAAAATTTATTGGATATTCTTTTTCTAAATCAAATTAATCAAATCTTAAAATTTTAAAATAATCGACAAACGAGGAAATGGGAAGATATATTTTTTAAATAAATTTTTGGAACTGAAAAAAAAAACTAAACCGAAATATAATTGGTACACAAAATGTAAAAGTAGTTGGTATCAGTAATTGCAAATAAAAAAGGACGACCTTCTGCCCTATAAAATGGTTCCCGAAATTTCAATCCATGTTCTTAAATTGGAAAGGGCATTGGTATTAATATACGTTGAAAGTTTTGCAAGAAACGTTTTTTTTTCTTATCATAACAACGTATCATCAAATTCAATATTCCATCATCAAGATATGTTTTGGCCAACTTTTGAAACCATCTACCTTACGGTTTATTTTGTTATGCTAATCCATTATTCTTTTAATCGATCGTATGTTTGGAAAAGATGATATTAGAATATCGTGTGAATGTATTCGATCATGTTTGAGATAAAATAAGGGTTTAGACCGTGAAACCTGTTGTTTCAGTTACGACTGATTTATCTTCCACGTGTGTATCGTGGGTTCATATATGTAGATTTATCTCCGACGTGTGTATCGTGGGTTTATACATGTCGATGGTGTTTATCCGATCAACGCGTTCGAATGGTAGTAGTAGAGATTGTCCACGATATAAAAAAATAACGATATCAAAACACAATACTATAACAATTTCACAATTCTCTTCAAAAAAATGTGATGGAGATAAACTTCAGTGTGATTAAATCGACTTAACTTCAAAATATTAAATTTTAATTGGCTATTTAATGAAAGTATGAACACTAACTAATAGAGAGTTTTATTACTGTTAGGAATTCGTTGAGGAAGAGTGACAGTTCTTTGTTATTAACCTAATGAAGCCTTTAAATATGCAATGGAATGGAGTTAGGCCTTCGCTCTCATTCATGCATTTTCAATTCAGACAAAACACAGTTGACAGATTTCCAGTTAAAGTTATCGTTTCATGATCCTTCCATTTTCTCTTTCTTGTTGAACACTCCTCAAGGCTTTTGTCCCAACGAAAATGGCGATGAAACTAGAGATTATCGGGAAAGAACTGATCAAGCCCGCCTCGCCAATGCCCAATCATCTTCGAACCCTTCAACTTTCTCTTTCCGACTTTTGTAGTCCACCAATATATGTAATCGGAATCTTCTTCTACGATACAGAGGATCATATCATCTCCAAAGAGATAGTTTCCTTGAGGCTTAAGAAATCTCTTTCCGAGATTCTTACTCGTTTCTACCCTCTGGCCGGACGAGTTGAAGGCGTCTCCATCAATTGCAACGATGAAGGAGCCGTATTTATGGAGGCGCGGACCGATTCCCTCCTGTCGGAATTTCTTAGGAACCCAGTTCGTGAATCTTTTGAACAAGTTGTCCCATCTGACATTTCTAAACCCCTGGAGACATCGCCATTGTTGAATGTCACGGTGATTTACTTTAGATCCGGAGGCTTGGCGATCGCGGTCAGCATTTCTCATAAAGTGTTTGATGCGTCTTCTCTTTCATGGTTCGTAAACATGTGGGCCACTACTGCAAGAGGGTATGGTGATTCATTGAATCCTCCTGAATTTGCAGAGACGACTATCTTCCCACCTGCTGACCTCTCCATGATATTTCGGCCTCCAAAAAAAGAAGATTCGGATTCCAAAAGAGTGTGCATTTCCTGGCAGAGGTTTTTTTTCGATGCCTTTAAGATCAAAGAACTCAAACGCAGAGCTGCAAGCGAGACTGTGCAGAACCCAACGCGTGTAGAAGTTGTCACAACATTTATCTGGAAATGTGCGACAAAGGCTATGCGTTCAAACTCAATCCCGCGTAGGCCATCCTTTATGCGGCAAGCGATGGACATACGACGCAAGTCTTCTGCAACGTATATTTCAGAAAATATGTTCGGGAACCTTGTACTGCCGTTGGCTGTGGTGGAAGGACCGGAAAGTGAGATGGACATCACTGAAGTGGTGGCCAAGTTAAGGAAAAAGAAAGAGGAGGTGAGTGAGAAGATTAGAGAAATTCTTCAATTGGATAGGAGTAGTCCCGAGCTTCACGAAAAGGTGAAAGAATTGCGTGCAAAATTATTGTCCGATATAACACTCGACACGAGGTCACATCCTATAACTAGTTGGTGTGGTTTCCCTTTCTATGAGGCCGACTTTGGATGGGGACGACCAGTGTGGTTCGCTACAGGAAGGCATATAGTATTCGAGATGGGTTTCACCTGCATTACTGACACGAAAGACGGTCAAGGAATCGAAGCGTGGGTGACACTGCCTGAACAGGACATGCTTGTGTTCGAGCACGACCCTGAATTACTTGCTGTCGCTACTCCCAATCCCAGTGTCCTCGTCTGATCTTATCGTCACCTTGCATCTCGTATCACTGCAATCTCATCTCATAGTTACTTATAAAAACCGCATATGTCAGTATGTATGAGAATAAGTCTTGAATTAATCAAGGGAATTTAATGGTTTTTTTATCTGTATTTCCATTTGGCTTCGGATCTTGAAAAAACAGTCTATGTACTGCTGAATCATTATAGAAGGATGTCCAGATCTACATATAAGAGATATGACAATAGATTTGGTGCCATCTTCTATCTAGTTAAAATCTTTTATACTTTGTTGTCAGATCTAGACAAGTTCGGTTTTTCAGTTTACTGTAGAGAAGTGTTAAAACACATGAAAGTTGCCGGGTATATAATCGATAGAGACGATTCTTGGATGTAGAACCATACGGTACAGAGAGCATGGAATTGATATTACGGACCGGAGATAACAAGTTTTGAAATGAGGCAATGCCAGAAGTCTGAGTGAAAAGCCAACGCATTAGGCATGGAACTGAAAACACCCAGATCCATTTGACAACCTAGAACTAGACAAGAGTTTCCAGAGCATTGAAGCATGAGATATATTAAAGAAAGGTCACCAATATCGGTCACAGCTCGGGTCTGTTGTCTGTAAGCTTGGAATGAAGGATCAATTCCAAAATGGCAATGGCTTCAACGATATGCTTCCCTTTGTTCAACATCACACAATCAGTCCTGTAGATTTAATTGACATATAACCAGAATTGTCAGTTCCTACGAAGTGCACACCTTCCCTTATGACCATTTGAACATATTTTCTCTAAATATTAAAACTGTAAATCCAAAAATCAAATGCTGACTAGAAAGCTTATGCTCCTACTTGAAAACACGAAGAAAGTTGCAAAAGACCGACCTTTTGGCATAGGCAACGTCCGTGATCTAGCTCGGGTTGGAACTCTGGATTTGACAAGTGATTCCAGAACCTCAGTTGCCTAAATAACGGGTACCGGGGCTACTGTACTTATAGACATGATCTCTTCCTATATATCAGCTAATCTCTCCCAATCACATTCCACTGCAAGATCTCCTCGGGCTATCATAACTCCCAAGGGATTTGGACACTTCATTGCTTCTAATAGAATCAGAGGCAAATCCTTGAACCCGCTTTCCGTTTCAATCTTCAGAACAATAACCAGGTCTGGTATTCCCCTTTTCTCGAGCTCATGCTTAAGAACAGTAATGTCGTGGGCATTGCGGACAAAAGAAAGGCCAACCATATCAGCATGTGAAACCACAAAGTCAAGATCTTTGATATCTTTCAATGTGAGTCCTTCGAAACGTATGTCATCTGTGGGATGTTTATGGACTTCTCTGATCCGATTTTGGTATCTCTTGGACCAGCTCGAGTGATGGAAACAACTATCTGAAGGACCTATTCCATTGATCACCCCCCAGATCTTTCCATCATCAAAAGCAATAGATTCACCCAGTTTGACCGAATCGAATAAATAGTTTGACGAACAAGTTATCCTATGAGCTCGATTATTGGGAACATAAGGTTCATCAATCAATTCGTCTCGTGATATGACTAGCAGATCTCCAACTTTGACTCTCACAAACGCTTGTCTAGGAGGAACATCCATTACTCGTCCAACCGAGCACTTTCCTTTCTTTCCCTTGACATATAACTTAGTCCCACACTCAAAATATACAGTATCCCAACATTCAGCTATAAACCCAGAATCAGAGAACACATGAAACTCTTTTGAAATCCTAAGCATCCTCTCTTTCCCCCTTGCATCACATAATCTTATTGAATCACCAAGCCCGAGACCCGCAAGAAAATCCTTGTCTTGCACATATATGGTAGCATTAGGGTAGAGGTGAGCAGGAGGACATGTTCCCCCAAGGGAGAGCCATAACTGAGCGGGGAAGACAACATTTCCATAAGAATCTTTCTTGGGAGAAACTTTCATTGCACAGGGACCAGGTTTTAGTGTACCAGTTCTGAAATTGGTCCTGCTAAATCCATAAGAACCCGACATGGAATATCTACCATCTGTGAGTTTCTGTTGGAACTATGGATCAAGCCCACTTAGTGCAGAAGAAAAATGGCGTGGAAAGTTGAATGAACAGTTTGCGGTGGTTTTATTATAGTTTTTGTTGATAAACTTTTGTGGGTTGTTTGGTAACTGTTGTAAGTTATTATTGTGTCTTTAAAAGCAAGTGTCATGGTGCTGTATAGATTATTGCAGAATAGTCTTTTTTTTCTGTAATCCTCTTACGAGAGTAAAAGTGTGTTTGTTGTGTGAGTGTTTAGTTTATAAAAGTTATCATGGTATCAGAGCGTATATGATCTTTTTGGGATTTGTGGGAGTATGGGTAGAAAAAAACGATTTGATTTGGGTTTTTGTTTTTGGGTTTGTAAGAAAAAGAAGAGATTGTTTTCTTGTTTGTTTAGAGTAGAGAGTGCGAAGAAGGGCCACTTTCTAAGAGAAACATCGAAGAGCAACGTCAAGAATGATGCATTACGGTGGAGTTTGTGAAACTAACAAGATACGATCTTGTATGGTTCAGTAAGACGATGAAGAAACTGCGACTTCGGTGATTCCGGAAATCGCAGAATATTGCAAGGAAAAAAGAAGATGAAGCTTCCGAGGAAGAGCAATCTAAAGAAGAAGAAACTCGAACCAGAATTTGAACGAAGATTAACTGGAGGAGAGTCGTGACAACGAAGACGACGATTCTGATGGAGTTGAAGATGATTGTAAGTTTTGTCGGGTTTATGCCTCAATAAGGTAAACCTGGAAGTTGCGAACTCGAGAAGGGGCAGTGTTGCACTCGAGAGACATATTGGAGAAACCGAGATGGGGCAGTTTTGCACTCGGGAAAATGAAGATTGTTTTTGTGATGTGTGGATCTTGATCCAAGGGGGAGTGTTGGAACTATGGATTAAGCCCACTTAGTGCAGAAGAAAAATGACGTGGAAAGTTGAATGAACAGTTTGCGGTGGTTTTATTACAGTTTTTGTTGATAAACTTTTGTGGGTTGTTTGGTAACTGCTGTAAGTTATTATTGTGTCTTTAAAAGCAAGTGTCATGGTGCTGTATAGATTATTGCAGAATAGTCTTTTTTTTCTGTAATCCTCTTACGAGAGTAAAAGTGTGTTTGTTGTGTGAGTGTTTGGTTTATAAAAGTTATCAGTTTCTTCTTACTCTTCTGATGATCTCTCCCCAAATACTCGGATCTCCATGTGCACGGTTTATACGGATAATGGAAGCGCCAACTTTAAGAAGATCGGTTATTAGCGTTTCACTCTCAGTTGCTTCTCTCCCGACAGTCACCATGATATGAGTCCTTCTACCCTCACAAAGATTACTCGGCACTTTGTGTTATTTCTTGATCGATTTAACAATACCATATTTTTAGATATGCGGAAATAAACCCTGAATCTAACATGTAGAATCGTAAGAATGAAATAGTATTCAATCATACCTGAGTCTATTTTCGTAATGGAATCCGTGGTGTCTGAACAACGATCGGGAATTGTGATCTTCTAGATCAACACACGAACAAAAAATAATTCTCACAATATGGGGCTGTAAGAATTCTGAAAAAACTGTTTGTGTCCTAGGGACCATAACCCTTAATTTATAGAAAATTAACTTCTAATTATTTCCAATTACGCCCATAAAAGAAATTGAAATAACACAATGGTATATGCACATTAATCCTACATTTTACCGAAATGATATTTAGGTCCTTTATTTCTTAATTAGATCATAAATATGACCTAAGTAAAATAACACATAATACATATCTTAATTGATTAGAGTGTTGGTCTATATGATTATTGAAATAATCCCAACAATCTCCCACTTGGAGCAACACTCATAATTCCTAAATGATATGCATTATCCTTCGAGCTCATAATTTTGCTATTTTATAAACCATTTCAACAATCTTGTCCATGAATATGTTAATATAGAACCATAGCGGCTTTCACCACATTATTCGAGGTTGAACTTTCTATGATCACATATGTCACCAAAATTCAACGACATAGATCAAAATGTAGGTGTACAACATGGAAATTACATGTTATGTGATCTATACATGTCCATTTCCAACTGGTCCTCCTTAACCTTATGGAGATCATGTTGTATTTATTATACAGAGTGAAAAACACAATAAACCTTATTCTGCAGAAATTTGTTCAATACCATAAACAAAACACTAGCTCCCACTGAAGTTACATATCATCAAATGATATAACACCCATATGAGCAACATGCCCATGAAAGATCGCGGGTGGTAGAGCTTTAGTAAATGGATCCGCAATCATGGAAGTTGTCCCAATGTGTTCTAAACTTAATTGACCACTCTGTATTCTTTCTTTAACAACTAGGAACTTTATGTCAATATGCTTTGACTTTGAAGATCTCCTATTATTATTGGAGTACATTACTGTTGATTTATTATCACATAATATACGTAATGGTCTTTCTACACTGCATAAAATACGTAGTCATGTGATAAGATTCCATAACCATACTCCATGGTTAGATACCTCATAGCACGATATAAATTCTGCTTATATAATTGAAGTTGCCGTGAGTGTTTGCTTCACACTTTTCCACGAAATAACTCCACCAGCTTATAGAAAAACATATCCAGTCGTGGATCGACGACTATCTTGGCATCTAGCAAAGTCAGAATCAGAGTATCCAACGATCTCCAACTGATTTGATTTATGATATGTAAGCATGAGATGTTTGGTTCGCTGTAGATATCTTAAAACCCGTTTAACTGCTTTCCAATGATCCATACCGGGTTACTTAAGTATCTTCCCAACATCCCGACTGCATACGCTATATCCGGACGCGTACACACCTGAGCATACATGAGACTCCCTACAGCTGACACATAAGGGATCTCTTGCATTTGTTTTTGTTCAAATTCATTCTTTGGGCATTGAGTGAGACTGAATTTATCTCCTTTGGCAATAGGGGTGTTTCCTCCTTTGCAATCTTTCATGCAAAACCTTGAAAGAACACTTTCGATATAGCTCTTTTGTGATAATCCAAGAATACCACGAGATCTATCTCGGTATATTTGGATCCCTAATACAAAAGAGGCATCACCAAGATCTTTCACTTCGAATTTCTTCATTAGAAAGTTCTTGGTTTCGTGCAATAAGCCTATATCGTTCGTGGCAAGTAATATGTCATCGACATATAAAACTAGGAAGATACATTTAGGGTAAAACTCTTAAAAAACCTCCAACTTGCAAAAATGTATACAAATAAACCTTCGACTTGCAAACGTGTCATTTTATCCCCAGACTTGCAACATATATCTCAACAAAACCTCCAACTTGCAATTTGATAATCAATTAAACCTTTGACCGATTTGACTAAATTTTCAGGCAACTGGAAATCACGTTTGCCCGGAATGCTGATGTCATCACGTCCATGTCATATTTTTTAAATTTATTTTCGCCACGTCAGCATTTTTGGTTTCAAAATTTAAACTGATTTAAGAAAAAAAAACTTGGTTTTCAATTTAGTAAACTGAATCGAAAACCTAAAATTTGAAAAAGGAATAATCGAATGAATCTCGCCACCGCAAAGGTCATCAGAATCTTGGGGTTTGAAACAGGATTGAAGAGGGCGTCGTTTAGCAAGGGAGGATGGCAATTGCTAATGTTCGCCAGTGGCTGAGGTCGGATCCTCTAAAGGCACGAGCTCTGGGGCTTGGACTGGTGAATCATCGGTGGCTGCTGAAGCGTCAGAGCAGAGACCTGTTCGTGCGCTGACGATCCGGTGAGTCTCTAGATCACATATCTGAAATCGTTCTTGTTGATGTTGTAAACCGGAGGTTGATACTGACAGAGATTCCCGTGCTTGCTCGTCGCCGATGGCAGAGGCGGCGAAGCCTGGAAATGGGTACTCGGATTCAAATCGAAACTCCGTTGTTAAGTGGATTGGAGAAATTTTCAGATTTCTTTAGAGAGGATGAAATTAGGGTTTCGATTATTCCTTTTTCAATTTTTAGGGTTTTCGATTCGGTTTACTAAATTGAAAACCAAGTTTTTTTTCTCAAATCGGTTTAAATTTCGAAACCAAAAATGCTGATGTGGCAAAAATAAATTTAAAAAATATGACATGGACGTGATGGCATCAGCATTCCGGGCAAACGTGGATTTCCAATTGCCTGAAAATTTAGTCAAACCGGTCAAAGGTTTAATTGACTATCAAATTGCAAGTTGGAGGTTTTGTTGAGATACATGTTGCAAATCTGGGGAAAAAATGACACGTTTGCAAGTCGAAGGTTTATTTGTATATATTTTTGCAAGTTAGAGGTTTTTTAGGGGTTTTACCCATATATTTACTTCCACTAAACTTATGGTACACGCATTCATCAACCACATTTACCTCAAAACCAAATGAGGTAATTATTTGACGAAATTTGTGATACCATTGATGAGAAGCTTGCTTAATTAAGCCCATAGATGGATTTTTTTTTTTAATTTGCAAACCATCTTCTTTGCATCTCTGATCACATAGTTTTCTGGTTGCACCATATATATCGTCTCATCAATGTCACCATTGAGAAACGTCGTTTTGATATCCATCTGATGTAACTCAAGATTGCAATGAGCTATCAATGTCATTATTGTTCTAAATGAGTCTTTCGATGAAACCGGAGAGAAAGTCTCTTTGTAATCGATGCCTTCCTTTTGAGTAAAGCCTTTAGCTACAAGATGTGCTTTATACTTGTCTACATTACCCTTAGCATCCCTCTTGGTCTTAAAAATCCATTCGCAACCAATGGCTTTTGCTCCTTCAGGTAATGTGACAAGTTCCCACACGTCATTATCTTGCATAGACTTATACTCTTCGTTCATTGCATCTATCCTTTTTTGAGAGTTAGAGTTTTGCATAGCTTGTGGAAGGTTTATCGGATCATCTTCTAACATTCCAACGATTTCTTCATGCTCTTGAAGAAACACAACATAATTGTTTGGAATTGCACTTCTCCTTTCTCTTGTGGATCTTTTTAATGGCAATTGTTCTTGAGGTTATTGAGGTTATTTTTCTGAAATAACCTCTTGAGTTTGCGATACAAAAGGGAGTTCAAAGTTATCTTGTTGTTCCTTATTAACCAAATCAGAATCAACAACCGAAGGAAGAGTAACAAATTCATCTTCAAAGATAACTTCTTTAACCTTATCTCCTCCACCAAACTCAACATCCTCAAAGAATCGGGCATTTCCCGTCTCAAAGATAGATCGGTTAGCGGGATCATAAAACTTAAAACCCCTTGACCTCTCAGCATAACCAACAAAATAACAGCTAATCGTCCTAGAATCCAATTTCTTTTCATGTGGCCTATATGGTCTTGCCTCAGCTGGACACCCCCAAATGTGTAAATGCTTTAGAATAGGTTTTTTCCTGTCCAAAGCTCATAAGGAGTTTTCGATACTGCTTTTGTCGGTACTCTATTGAGTATATAAGCTGCAGTTTTTCAATGCTTCTCCCCAAAGAGACTCTAGTAAGATGGAATGACTGATTATACTCCTTACCATATCCTTAAGAGTCCTATTTCGTCTTTTAGATACACCATTCATGCGTGGACATCCAATCATGGTGTATTGTGGGACGATACCACATTCCTCTAGGAATTTAGCAAAAGGTCATGGGCATTGTTCACCTGATCCATCATAATGAGCATAGTATTCACCACCACGATCGGATCTTACATCCTTAATCATTTTACCTAGTTGGTTTTCAACTTCGGCTTTATAGGTTTTGAGTACATCCAGAGCTTGCGACTTCTCACTTAATAGATATAGATAACCATATTCGGGTCTGAATCGGGGCCAAAACGATGAAAAATGTAATCTGATCACGTTTCGCCTGGACCGGAAAGGCCCAGAAATATCCGTATGAATTAGTTCTAAGACATCTAAACTCTGATATGCATCCAATCTTCTAGTGTTTGTCTGTTTTCCCTTAATACATTCAACACACACTTCAAATTGTGTTATATCGGGAATATTAAGAATTCCATCTGACACTAGTCGTTCTATCCTTTTTTTGGATATGTGATCTAAGCGTTTGTACCATAAACTTGCGGAATTCTCTTTAGTTAATTTACGTTTGGTACCACGAGTTTCTACTTGCAAGGTTTCATTATCGAAGGTAATTGTGTTAAGCACATATAGATTATCGGGACTAGAAAGAGTACCAGAACCAATCATATCTTAATCACGGAAAAGACGAAATAATCCATTTCCAAATGAACAAGAATAACCAAATTTGTCCAATGCAGAAACAGAAACCAAATTCCGTCTAAATGACGGTATAACAAAAGTCTCATCCAAATCCAAATAATATCCAGAACTCAATAATAATCTAAAAGTGCAAATTTCCTCCACTTGAACCGAATTGCCATTGCCCACATAGATGAATCTTTCAGCATCATTTGGCTTCCGGCAGTTTAGGCATCCCTGCATTGATACACTTATGTGGGTAGTTGCACCAGAATCTATCCACCAAGTGAAACTAGGTACCGAAGTTAAATTAACTTCAGAACAAAAAAAAAGCGAGAAATGTACCTTTCTTTGCACGCCATGCGTGATACCCAATACAATCTTTCTTCATATGTCCACTCTTCTTACACAAAAGCAAGTAGAAGCCTTATCTTGTTGTTGCTTCTGTAACTTCTTTTGAGGTGAACTAGCAGCTTCTTTTGCTTTAGGTCTTTTCTTGCCATTATCCTTAGAGGCAAAGATGAAATGAGCACTTTGAGTCTTTTCATTCTTCAATCTATCCTCTTCTTGCACATAATGAGAAATGAGCTCATTAAGAGTCCATTTATCATTTTGGCAGTTGTAACTGACCTTGAATTGACTGTATTGTGTGGGAAGGGATATTAAAACCAAGTCCACGAACAAGTCATCAGACAACTCTAACTTATGTGCCTTTAGTTTTGAAGCGAGATCAGATATCTCCATAATGTACTCACAGACATATCCACTGCCTCTGTATCTCATGGAGATAAGTTTTGCCAAGAGAGTACTTGTTTCAGCCTTCTCATTCTTGGCAAAACGCTCCTCTATGGCATCAAGAAATGTCTTGGCATTTGCCCCTTTAGCTATGGAGCCCTTGAAAATTTCTGAAATTGCACGCTTCATGATCATGAGACACATGCGATTTGAACGATCCCACCGCTCAAAGTTCTTTTTATCATCATCAGAACTTGCATCCGTTAGAGCGGCAGGTTCATTCACCCGAAGTGCAAGGTCAAGATCCATGCAACCGAGAACAATTAAAATGTTCTCTTTCCAAGTCTTAAAATTTGTCCTGTCAGCATTGGGATAGAGTTCACCGAAACTGTGATGGATGTGGCTGACGAAAAAGCTGTCCAAAAAATCAGAAGAAATTAACAAACAATATTTATTCGATAAGACATTTGAAGAATATATAATGGTAGCCCCAATATATATAAATACATGAGATATTTAGTACAACATTGACAACTTATCTTTGGATAAAATCATTAACTTGTTAATAATATCTCGACGTGCTTAAATAAATATGATCATCAAACATTCAGATAATAAGCCTTATTTTGAGCCGACTTATGAATATCCTAATGATTTTATCATATTTTATTTTCACACCAATGTATAAATTCTGACAAATAATTATCTACCTTTGGGTTGATAATTATCCGCATGAATTTTTTACATCCATATCGTCAGAATATTATTAAACAAAAACATGGATTAACTTATTTTCATAAAATCTCACTTTGGTGAGTTTCTATGTCAAATCAATCCTGTCAATAATATCAGACCTTATAAACCATCACGTCATTCTTCCCTTACTTATCAAATACCATTTTTTAAAAAAGAAAACACATCCAAGCACAAAAACAAAATAGAATCGGAGCCCAAATACTTATATAAAAATATGGGCCCCACCCCAATTTTAAAGCCCATAAAAATGATGCTTGTTTTAAAACATGGGCCACTTTCCTCTTTTTTTCAAAAAAAAAAAACCCATAAACAATAAAAGGAAATATAATATTTTTTTCTTTCTAAAGAAACTGACAACCTTCTGCAATATTTGTTTTCGTATCCCAAGGATCTTAATAAATCCAAATCATAACTTTAATATAGAAATAATTGCACGGTCATTAAGTTTTTATAAGATGTGAAAAAACTACATAAATTTATTTGACGTATTGTTTTTTTTTTAGTTTTTATAAATTTTCTTGTATTATTTTGATAGTCTATATAAAATTCATAATTTTAATTAAGAATAGAAAAAGCTTATATAGTTTTTTGAAAATTTTTAAATTATGCGTATTAATTTGAAAGTTTCTATTTATAGTAGTTTTTTTCTTAAACTAATAAAGTTCATGTATTTTATGAAAAAAGTTTAGGAATTAGTTTTGTTATATATAATGTCTTTGTGAAATTAAAAGTTTAAGAATTAGACTTTCAATAAAATTGTCTTAGGAATTAGTTTTTCACAAATAAACTTTTTTTTATGAGATTATCTTATTTATTAAAAATTAGAAAGTTTCTATTAATTTTTAGGATTCAAATATTTACGAATTATTATTTATATAAAATAAGTTTTTCCATTGGATAGAGAATAATACAAAATCCAACATCACTTTAATCCAAAAAACACTCCTCTCACATGTTAAGCTCACATACCACTAGAAACATTTAAGTGTGCGTCGGTATTGTGATACTTGTATAACTCGTATCCCGCAATACTGGTTGTATCATATGGACAATCGAAACAAAAATACAATTCCAAAAATCTGCGGAAATTTAAAACTTTTATTTCTCAGAGTTAGCTGAAGAAAAACATTCATACATACATATATGATACATATTATTTCCAGTTATAATACATAGTCGGGTGATAGTAATAACATTATTATAAACCTTAAAAGTCCCACTGATATAACATAAACCGTTCCCCAAAAAATATAATTGTAATATAACTACGTAATTATACATGATCGGTAGTTATGAGCTGCCTACGTCTCCGATGTTCGATCCGCGGCTACTCCTGCTCACGATCTGAAACGTTGCGTAACCTAAGCTAATTGCTTAGAGAGTGAACTCGAGTGTAACCCGGAGTTTTATTCTCATGGAATCAGGGAAAGCATGTTGGTTTAATGCTCTATGATGTACTGCTATATGAGCTTTATTTTGATACATTTGATGTATTGACACTTACTATGGTTATATGGATGAGTGTTTGATTCATTACATGTTATGCATACTTTAATATGTTATGAAATCCATGTATTGTTATGAACAATGCTAAACTACCTAGTCATATATCATTGTGGGAACAATGATGTACTAAGACTAGTATGATGTGTGATAGATGATCATGGGTATTGGATACAATCACAATCATAGGTATTCGTTAGAGAATGGAATACTAGAATGACCCGCATGAGATTGTCACATGGACTAACGTCATGACTTGAATCTCATATGACGGTTCCATGATTGGATCCTATGACCTGAGATGTCTACTGGAATCCAACATGAGGAGTTGCATACTTTGAATACGTCAAACGTCCTGCGTAACAGGAGGACTATAAAGGCGTGTGTCAGATACGATAGGAATCATGTACTGGATTGTAGATAGTCAAGATGGGATTTGTACCTCTCGTAAAAGAGAGGGATATCGCTGAACCCCTCGTGTGAGCGAGATTGTAGAAATGTGTAGCCACACTATAGACGAGCATCGTCTATTTCATACAGTCGAACTTTGTGAACGAGAAAACAGTCGAATCAGATAAGGTGGCTTATCCATGCCTTATGTTCGACATATGATATCATGATACAAAAGGATCATCAACCGGAATCATCACTGACGTTCTAAGATCACGAGCAAACTCTATTCGAGCTAGGTAGTCATAGTGTTTTGCTAGAGACCGCCTATAACTTGTATATCCGAAATGGAGATTTCGGGTTATACTGCTATCTCGAATGAGCATACAGGGTCACACACAGGAAAGGACAATACGCGAGAAAAGACGAGAAATTCCTGGTGGCATGGAGACCAGACCGACCGGTCCAGAAGTCTGGACCGATCAGTCCAGGCTTGCCCAGACAGATCGGTCCAGGTGCATGGACCGATCGGTCCAGAGGTTATGAACAAATGTTGTTCGGTCCGGAAAAGTGCCAGACCGATCGGTTCAGAGGCTGGACCGATCGGTCCAGGCATCGGGAATTCCTTATCTCACTCTAATTAGGGTTTTAAGGTGAGATACACATGAGGCACGCCTCCTAATTTGAAGAGGACGAACTCTCAGACCTTTTAAGAGGTTTTGGAGATCCGAAAACCCCGAGAAAGATCCCTGAAACCCTGGCACATTGGAGAACGAGTTTTCTTGTCCTAGCAGACAAGTTTCGAGCCGTTGGAATCCTTTCGTCATGTGGATACGTGTAGAAGACGAGGTAATCTTACTGCCTTTGTGATATGACGAACACGCTAATTGAAACAGGCACTGGATCGATTGAGGTAAGTGTTCTAACGTTTCTACGAAATCATACATGCATGGTTTTAGGGTTTATAGAAAAGTTTTGTTTTATACCCGCTGCGCAAACTCTAGAATCGATCTCATAGGAATTAGATTCGCTGTAGAGATCCCAGGATTCCCTTCAGTGGTATCAGAGCCTCGTTGCTTTGTATGATGTCGTAGAACCCGATCACGTACATTATAGGATTTGAACCGTTTGAATCCATGTTTGCTTTTGATGCTATGCATGAATTGATTATGAATCTAGAGTAGATTTTGTATTGTCTGTTGCATTGGAAGAGGTTCGTGTTATGAGTTCACTGGCGAAAACCGGGTCGAATTCGGGTCTGAATCGGGGCCAAAACGATGAAAAATGTAATCTGATCACGTTTCGCCTGGACCGATCGGTCTGGTCCTCTGGACTGATCAGTCCAGGGATTCGTCGCTTCCGGTCTAGACCGACTGGTCTGCATGTGTGGACCGATCGGTCTATGTCATGGTTCGAGACCAAACAGTCTGGAAGGTCAGACCGAACGGTCTTACCAAACCAGACCAATCAGACCGAGATTCGCGTGGACCGACCGGTCCAGACTGTGGACCGACCAATCCACACCCCGAGTGAAACCGAAATTTTCGATTCTTCGTTTCGCGATCTGATTTGAGCAATAGTTGCTTAATCCGATCAACTGTGATTCAGAATAACATGATTCAATCTTATGGATGGTCCATAGTGAATGAATACATGTAACTTGATCAAGATATTAGATTTGCTTGATTGAGTGGAAGTTTCGGGATTGGAATTACGTAACCGAATGGATGGTCTATTCGGATTATGTAATACATCTGATCAAGGAACAATAGTTGATCCTTGATTCGAATGGTACAATCGTTGCACCTAAACCGGATAGATCTAGGAGCTCTACGAGTAAAGCACTTGTCAAGGCCTCGATCGTACGTGTCATGGGCCATGCCAAAGCTGGGTGTTCGTACTATCTTGGTGAGGCAAGATGGAGAAATGGTGGTTCTCATAGCTTGAAAGTAAATGCTTGATCTAAATGTGGTTTAAAAATCGCTTTTCATATAATGCTAAGCTAGTACCTTCCATTACTAGAGCACTTGTCAAGGCATCGATCATCTGTATCACGGGTCATGCCAAAGCTGAGCATGTCGGATTATCTTTGTGAGACAAGGTGGGAAATCGTGGTTCCTACAGCTTGAATATGGTTTGGCTTAGGTTAAGTAGTCTAGTTTGACTTGACACTTAACGGTACAGATGAGACGAGTATGCAATGATATTTGATATCATAGTCTCATAAAAGATATAAGAGTCACATTGGATGTGATTGACATTAGATGTCTACGTAAATAGCATAAGGCTGAGTGTAACAACTCATTCTTACGTGAAATATGGATCTTAGTCTCATATAGAAAATTATTATAGGGTTATTTTTCTTTATGGGAGTATAGCTCGTATATGCATCTATGTTGTCATTGATTGGTGATGGAATAGCTGATAGTGGATCATTGATAGAATCTGCATTTTGTTTTGTTCGTTGTGTTTTGTCTTTTTCTGTAGGACATTGCGTCAACCGGTAGTGTACCGAGTTTGACTATGCGATCTATCCTTGAGAAGGATAAGTTGACCGGGATGAACTTCTTGGACTGGTATCATAACTTGAGAATTGTTCTCAAGCACGACAAGAAGTCGTACGTCCTGGAAGGGACTCTACCTCCAGAGCCTGCGGCCAATGCAACAAATGCCGTCAAGGATGCTTGGATGAAGCATCAGACGGACGACAACGAGATTTTCTATCTCATGTTGGGGAGCATGGCACCGAAGAGCGTGTTTGATATGATCGAACAACTCAAGACCATGTTTCAGGAGCTAACGCGTACTGAAAAGTACAAGACGCTGAAAGCTCTGGTGAAGAGGGAGATGTCGAGAGGCACTCTGTGAACACCCACGTCCTCAACATGAGAGCTCATATTGAGGAACTTGAGCGCATGGGAATGAAGCTCGATGATGACTTGGTCGTGGACCTGATCCTGATGTCACTACCTGAGGACTATAATCAGTTCGTGATGCAGTACCACATGCACGGGATGACTAAGAGCTTAGCCAAGTTATATGGGATGCTAAAATTGGTCGAGCAGGATATCGTGGTCCCTAAGATTGTGCTTGTTGTTGAGAAAAACTCCAGCAAGAAGCGGCGGGGTAAAGCAAAAGAAAGGTGGCGAAGAAAGCAAAAGTTTCCACTACGCCAAAACCTAAGCCGGATAAGGGTGACTGTCATTACTGTGGAGTGTGTGGACATTGGAAGCGTAATTGTCACCTTTACTTAGAGGATCTGAAGGAAAGAAGCTTGATGAAGCTTCTGCCAGGTATTCATGTTATAAAAGCTCTATACTACATCTTCGTGGGTATTGGATACCGGAAGTGCCTCACATATTTGTAAAAATGTGCAGGGTCTAAGAAGAAGTAGGAAGCTGGCGAAGGGAGAAGCGGATCTGCGCGTCAGAAATGGAGCAAGAGTTGATGCATTGTGTGTTGGCGTTTACGATTTGCATCTTCCTTCTGGACTTGTTTTAGAATTAAGTAATTGTTACTATGTGCCTGCGATTAGCAGAAACATCATTTCTATTTCATGTCTGGATTTAGATGGTTTTCGATTTGTGATTGAGAACTCGAGTTTAATGATTTATCGAGACAGTATTTACTATGGTAATGGTTATCTTGTGAATGGTTTATACGTCTTGAATGATCAACCTACGAACTCGATATCATCCATCTATAACGTGATTGCTAAGCGGTTAAGCCGAACTACTTAAACCCGACCTTCCTCTGGCATTGTCGTTTAGGCCATATAAACGAGAAGCGCATTCAGAAGCTTCATCATGAATCTCTTCTAGACTCATTTGACTTCGAGTCTCTTGAGTCTTGCGAGTCTTGTTTGATGGGCAAGTGATAACACGTATTTTGGGTGATGTTTTGATATAGGATGTCTAGCGTATTTCACTCTATTTTACATATTTGTAGGCATTCTAGGGCACATTTGGCTTCAACATTGCATGGTTGTGTTCTTTGGTGTTTAAACATGTTTTCACATATAAAAAGAGCAAAAGGAGTGGAAAACATGGGCTACGGAACATCACGGACGAAACGGGAACATTTGGAGTGTTTCCAGGGAAAACGTGAAGCTCAGAAGTTATGAGCATAGATTCGGGAAAACTTCCAATTTTGCCTAAACCGAAGGGAAATAAGAGAGAATAGCCTCTAGGTAGAAATTGATTCAAGCTTTACACAGAGAATACACCAAGAGCACAAGAAAAAGGGGCGATTATCAGGAAGCAAAGATCGGAGTAGAAGACGGAGATCAAGAAGCCGAGAAATCGACAAGCGTTCCTCTTTCTTTCTATTTTATGATGTTTTGTTGTATTGATATGAACCCTAATGTCTCGATGTTTAGCGAGTGCTCTTTTGCTATAGGTTAGGGATTTGCTATATAGGAATCTTTGGTTTCTAATTCCAGACTTTGTGGTTTTATTTATTCTATTCGGTTTATTGAGTTGCGTTTAATGCGTTTGATCTTGTTGGCCACTTGATTGAATGAACTTAGGGTTTTAATTCGCATAGACATATGAGATTCTAACCTGTAAAGCAATCCCGAAGTCTGCAGTGTTTTGCCATTGATAGTTTATCGTTTGTTTTTATTATTTGCTTTTGATACATTCTCATCATTCTCATATTTTCTCTAGATCTAGATTTGGATTGGAATCTGATTCAGTTGTTTACTTGTCCCTGTGTTCGATCCTAGTTGCTACACACGATCTGTACACTTGCGGTTAATTGTTGAGTCTAGGATATTATTACTTGATCAAATTTATACACCTAGATTTGCGACATCAAGTTTTTGGTGCCGTTGCCGGGGACAATTTAGGCAATAGGATTAGATCCTATCTAGTCTGGGTCTATTTTTTTTGCTTTTCTTTTGTGTTTTTTTCCTATACGTCTCCTTTCTCCTTTGTTTTCTCTTGTGTGTGCAGGCATGTCCTTTTTAAGAGTATGAATAGAGAATCGTGGATATGAGCTATTTTATGAATGACCCATATGCCAACTCTTATGATCCGGGTTGGATGGACTATCTCGATCTCTCTTATGATGCATACACTTCAGATGTTTCGCAGTGGGATTTCAACTACCATCAGAATCAAGGATCCTATCAGTTCCAGACTTATCAGTCTATACCTTCGTATCACTACGATCAGGGCAATGAGATATATTATCATTTTGAAGGATCGCTCCAGGAAGCATATGCCCCTCCATCGTCCGCAACTAAGCAGGAGATAGATTCTGAGATAAATTCCTTACTTGTTCGGTTTTTGCAAGGACAAAAGGAATTCTTGAACTATATGCAATCACTACGCGAGTCCCAGTCCAACAGAACTGCTAAAATCGCCTCTCAGTGGCAAGAGACCTTTATGAAGCGACCAGAAATTGACTCCAAAGAGTATCTTAACACCATATCGATGAAAGACGTGGAGCAATCTGAGTTAGAGTTACCACAGGTCATAAAAAAAGGTGAGTGTTCTAATGCTTATTTGGATTATACGCCTGACTTTTTTTATCGCAGATGAACATTTAAGGACGAACTACGAAGAGACAAAACCGAAATATGTGCCTCCACCGCCAAGACCACCACCGATTATGTTCCCTTCACGCCTAAAGAAACACAAGGAAGACGTTCAGTTTGATCAACCATGTTCACAAAAGCGAAAATTCGAGGTGAAATCACATAAGGTTGAACTGGTTGTTTACTCGTCCGAGACCATTCCCATCTCAGGTCGAGCAGTCCCCGAAACTGATATTCAAGGAGATCCACTACCTCTTCCATCGGACTTCCATCCTAACGCCCAATTTGCACCACTTAATCTTCGGTCGGTCGATAAAGTAAATGAAGAACTACATCATATCGATCGAAGTCATACCAAGTCAGGTGAGCTTGTCCCATCTAATCTCATTCCACCTAAAACCATTCCTCCAAGAACCATTCCCCCTAAACCCCCTCCCACATGAGCAAGACGAGTCAAGCTAACGACCTTAAACAAGCACTTCCAGGAGGCAACCCGAGTTCTTAGGTTAGTTTTTCTTCCCTTTCTTTTTCTTTTTGCATCGGATATTGGTTTGTGTCTCCTATCACCAGGTTGAGTTCTAATGAGGAGCTATTGAGGAGGCAAGGAAGCTAGCTATGCGATAGACGTAGGCAGACTTAAGTGCGAGTGAACGAACATCGCGAGCTAAGTATTCTTTTCCCTTTTTGATTTACTTCTCTATTGACTCATCTTATTGGTTGCCTCTACTAGATGAGACTTGACACCGAAGACAGTGTCTAGTTTAAGTCTGGGGGAGGATTCGTCTAAAGCCAAACCATGTCTATTTAGAGTAGTGTTGCATGCATTTTTCTTTTTTTTTTCTTCTCACTTTTTAGTTGCATGTGCATATAGAATGTTTTAGGATCATATAGTTTGTTTTTAGGACTATGCATTTACATATAGTGTTTAGGACATATAAGATCACGTGCATAAAACCGTTTTGAGCATTGATGTGATGATTTATGGTATGAGAGAGTAGAAACGTCTTGAAAACATTGTGATCCGTTGAACGTGGTTACGTTTTGTTGAATTGATTGCTTAACCTTTAGGATTGTCTAGAATGGCTTGTGGGATAGAAATCGTTGGTTGGAACCCATGTGTTCGACCCTAGTTGCTACACACGATCCGTACACTTGCGGTTAAATGTTGAGTCTAGGATATTATTACTTGATCAAATTTATACACCTAGATTTGCGACATCAGCAAGATGACAAAGCATCCTTTCAAGGGGAAAGGAAAGAGAGTGACAGAGCTATTGGTTCTTATACATAGTGATGTATGCGGACCAATGAGTTGTCTAGTTAGAGGAGGTCATCTGTATTTTGTTACGTTCACTGATGATTTCAGTCGACACGGTTATGTCTATTTGGTGAGACATAAGTTTGAAACACTTGAAATGTTCAAAGCATTCAGAAACGAAGTACATAACCAGCTTGACAAGACGATCAAGACACTTTGATCTGATCGTGGTGGTGAGTATTTGAGCCAAGAGTTCACTGACCAGCTTGGTTTAGTGCTCTATGATGTACTTCTATATGAGCTTTATTTTGATACATTTGATGTATTGACACTTACTATGGTTATATGGATGAGTGTTTGATTCATTACATGTTATGTATACTTTAATATGTTATGAAATCCATGTATTGTTATGAACAATGCTAAACTCCCTAGTCATATATCATTGTGGAAACAATGATGTACTAAGACTAGTATGATGTGTGATAGATGATCATAAAGATGATCATGATTATTGGATACAATCACAATCATAGGTATTCGTTGGAGAACGGAATACTGGAATGACCCGCATGAGATTTTCACATGGACTAGCCTCATGACTTAAATCTCATATGACGGTTCCATGATTGGATCCTATGACCTGAGATGTCTACTGTAATCCAACATGAGGAGTTACGTACTTTGAATACGTCAAACGTCCTGTGTAACAGGAGGACTATAAAGGCGTGTGTCAGGTATGATACGAATCATGTACTGGATTGTAGATAGTCAAGATGGGATTTGTACCTCTCGTAAAAGAGAGGGATATCGTTGGACCCCTCGTGTGAGCGAGACTATAGAAATGTGTAGCCACACTATAGACGAGCGTCGTCTATTTCATACAGTCGAACTCTGTGCACGAGAATACAGTCGAATCAGATAAGGTGGCTTATCCATGCCTTATGTTCGACATATGATATCGTGATACAAAAGGATCATCAACCGGAATCATCACTGACGTTCGTAAGATCACGAGCAAACTCTATTCGAGTTAGGTAGTCATAGTGTCTTGCTAGAGACCGCCTATAACTTGTATACCCGAAATGGAGATTTCGGGTTATACTGCTATCTCGAATGAGCATACAGAGTCACACACATAGGAAAAGACAAATGCACGAGAAAAGATGAGAAATTCCCGATGGCACGGAGGCCAGACCGATCGGTCCAGATGTCTGGACCGATCGATCCAGGCTTGCCCAGACCGACCAGTCCAGATGCATGGACCGATCGGTCCAGAGGTTACGAACAAATGTTGTTCGGTCCGGAAAAGTGCTAGACCGATCGGTCCAGGCATCGGAAATTCCTTATCTCACTCTAATTAGGGTTTTTAAGGTTAGATATACTTGGGGTACGCCTCTAATCTGAAGAGGATGAACTCTCAGACCTTTTGAGAGTTTTGGAGATCCGAAAACCCCGAGAAAGATCCCTGAAACCCTAGCGCATTAGAGAATGAGTTTTCCAGTCCTACAGACAGGTTCCAATCCGTTGGAATCCTTTCCGTCATGTGGATACGTGTAGAGGGCGAGGTAATCTTCCTGCCTTTGTGATCGGACGAACACGCTAATTGAAACAGTCCCTGGATCGATTGAGATAAGTGTTCTAACGTTTCTACGAAATCATACATGCATGATTTTAGGTGTTATAGAAATTTTTTGTTTTATATCCGCTGAACAAACCCTAGAATCGATCTCATAGGAATTAGATTCGCTGTAGAGATCCCATGATTCCCTTCAAAGCAATGCATATATATATATATATATATACTAATAATCTAGCATGCATGAATCGAAACATGGAATCACAAGAATCATGTCAGCAAGCATAATCAAGTCTATACGACAAGTCGCAGGACGTAGTCCATCAAATCGTCTCTACGCACCTCATGCATAGGTAATATACTCCCCATGTGCATAGCACAACCACCTCTCTCCTCGGAATCCATCTAATCATCAATCATCCGGATCCGACCTAAATATATTTTTCTCCGCCCGAACACATTACCCCATCCTAGCATCGATGGCACCTCTCGATACTAGGCGTATCACCTCACTCCGACATTGATATCACCTCTCAATACCAGAGTTCACCAGATGTCGGCTACAATCGACGCCATCGACTATAACGGAAGAGCCAGACACTGCAACTCCCCCTCGCCAACCATCCACCGCGGAAGTACTTATCAGGTTCATGCCCGAACCTGGCAGAGTAAGTCCGTACCACCTCCTCGGGAGACCCCAATCTACATGAATCTCAGGTATGTGTAATGCCTCATCCTCGGGATAATCATATCCCAGAATCCTCTCCGTCGCTAGCGGATACGTTGGTGCGGTTACCAAGAACCATATTTCCTCGTCATGCATAGTACCCTACAATCGGCTATCTACGAAAGTCATCGGGATGCCCATAGCCGTCCTATTGTTCGGACGTTCGCGCGATTATGTCATCACCTCAATCACAATCATATCCCATATGGGTGGCATCCGACCTGGATCGGATGTCCCATGGATGGAACACAATCTCGCACTCATCATGCTTTCAACCACATACATCATTTTCCTACAATCACGCACTAGAAATTAACTCGAACCCTATCAAATTAATGTTAACGCCATACTAGCTACCCCGGTCACACGCATTTATATA
Source organism: Tarenaya hassleriana (assembly GCF_000463585.1). NCBI lineage: Eukaryota > Viridiplantae > Streptophyta > Magnoliopsida > Brassicales > Cleomaceae > Tarenaya > Tarenaya hassleriana. Next base: position 40,626 of record NW_010966092.1, on the reverse strand, counting down.
GTTTATTTACTATACATGCATTTCCGCTTCCTTAGTCTTTTAATTCTTCTTATAATCATTTATATACTTCTTTTTAGTCCATTATCTTAGTTTTTACCCAATTATACCTCTGGTTTGATCTTACATGATCCCGGTCTACCCGGATAACCAGTTCGCTTCATTCCGTGGTTTTTAGACTTATCTGGCATTTTATTTGGGGTACAGACTACATGGGGTCTGATAACGCAAATCTAGGTATAGAAATAATGCTCAAGTGATAAAAACCTAGATACAGCGAATACCGCAAGGATACGTATCAACTGTAGTACCAGAGTCGAACACAGAGAATAGTTAACTCTAGGAACAAGACTCAACCAAGAATTAGATCAGAAAATATGGAATGAAGTATGTGAATATCGAAAATAGAGCAATAAACCAACTAAGTAAAAATCAGATAACTAAACCACCGTAGCTTCGGGATAACCTTAACGCGCAGGGATTGTTTCTAAGGATGGAGAATCTACGAATATCGAACTCTAATCGGGGATCTCAAGTTCTAATATAAGATTTGGCTCTCTCAAGTCCTAAATCCACTATCCAATAATTTAATGGAGAATCTACGAATATCGAACTCTAATCGGGGATCTCAAGTTCTAATATAAGATTTGGCTCTCTCAAGTCCTAAATCCACTATCCAATAATTTAATCTATCGATCTTTCAACCTAATAGATTAAAATATCAAATGCATTAACGATCACTATCACAGTTCCTAAACCGATTAACCTATCTTTCAATAGTCTTAATCAATTCATTCAATGAATTCTTTCCGAATCTAATTTCAACTCTCGTTGTCAATCAGAATCTAAAATCAATCAATCAACTGGCCAAGAAGATCAAAAGCAATAAAATCAATTCAATCAAACCGACGAGTATCGATAACGTAGTCTCGGAAAATAAAAACCAAACAAATCCCTACAAGGTTAAATCCCTAGCTACAGTGAAACGACTACTCACTACCCATAACAACAAACGAGTTCAAATCAATAAGAAGAAACATAGAAACATATAAAGAAGACTCGCAGCGATCTTTCGACGATGATTCTTCAATCTCTGCTCCCGGGAAACTTCTGTTGGTTGTAATGCTCTAGGATGATCCGTGATATGACATTTTGACTTTGTATTGATTCATTGATTTATGAATGCATTACATTCCCGTTATATGATTGGTATGTTTGTTATATTTCGGTATCCTTGAATCATTACAGAATGATTCTAAACTCCCTAGTCAGTCAACATTGTGGGAACAATGTTGAATTAAGACTAGCATGAGGAGTGATCGATGCATTGGATGCATATCACAATCATGGGTACTCGTTGTGAACGAGTGACTGGATGACCCGCATGAGATTGTCACATGGACAGAGTCATGACTTGAATCTCATACAGCGGTTCGTCCGTCTCATCGTTTATTGAAAGTAATTTTACTGGACCTTGGATGAATTGGTCCTCATTACCCGAGACCACTCGACAACATTGGTTTGCTAGTTTTACTGTAAGTTATTTTTTTTTAAATTAGTAAATTAATAAAAAAAATTGTCTATTGTTTTTAATTAAGTTTTGTTAGCAATCTTGGTATTGGGATGAGGTGCATACCTCAAAGGTCTATGATGCATGGAAAAGATGTGTCATGGACCTACTCAAATCCAAG
>NW_010966092.1:37624-38015 GCF_000463585.1 Tarenaya hassleriana | reverse complement strand
AAACTTCAAGTCTCATCGAGAACGAGGTAAGTAACGATTCCCTCGGTGATATACACGATCTATTCGGGTTTTGCGAGTTTGGTTACGTGTGACGTTTGACTAGGTTTAGATTTTTCTTCCGCTGCATGAAACCTAGTAAACCAAACCCTAGATCGATATGATCGCATGCTAGGAACCCGTAGATTCCCCAACAGTGGTATCAGAGCCTGGTTCTCTGTATATCGCCATGCCTGTTGCATGATTGCATGATTTAATCGTTAAATTGCATGTAATCATTGAATCTATGCATGTTTAATAATATTTGTGATTGTTGAATGATGCATGGATGGTATGGAGTCTGGGACGGGTTAACGGTGCGTCGAAACCGGGATAAAACCCTAATTTTCGAAGC
>NW_010966092.1:35647-37578 GCF_000463585.1 Tarenaya hassleriana | reverse complement strand
CGTTTTCTGGTCAGCCCGGAGCTGAAAGGGACGGACCGAGTTGGTCCGGAGCTGACCAAGTTTGGTCAGCCCCGGACCAAGCGCAGTTTTGAACTGCGGTCCGTCTGCCTGGTCAGCCTGGGAAGGAGAAACCGGACCGAGCTGGTCCGGAGCTGACCAAGTTTGGTCAGCCCCGGACCAAGCTCAGATTTTCTCCGAAAACGGACAGAACGGCGGACCAGAGAAGCTGACCAAGGTCAGTCCGGCGGACCAGATTCTGGTCAGCTCCGGACTGGACCTCAGACACTTCTCAAGTCCGAAATTTTGTCCTCTTCCTCATGATTAATCTCAAGCTAATACCGCCCATTAGTAGAGCAACTGTCAAGGCCTCGATCGTCATGGTTACGGGTCATGCCCTAGCTGAGCGTGCCATGATTATCTTGGTGAGGCAGTATGGAGAAATCGTGATTCTCATAGCTCGAATATGGTTGAGCTTGAATTGGGTTATCAAGTCGGACTTGGACCTGATGGAAAGGATGGGATGAGGAACATGCAGTGATAGCGTATCACTATCCCATACTCATCTAGGAATCACATAGGATGTGATTGACAATGTGTTGTCTAACTAAATAGCATGTTTTTGAGCGTCATGCCCTACCATACTCAAAAGCATATGAAATATGGATCCTAACTCACTTAGAAACTCTTGGGAATCTACGGGTTCCTAGCATGCGATCAAATCGATCTAGGGTTTGGTTTACTAGGTTTCATGCAGCGGAAGAAAGATATAAACCTAGTCAAACGTCACACGTAACCAAACTCGCAAAAACCCGAACAAATCGTGTATATCACCGAGGGAATCGTTACTTACCTCGTTCTCAATGAGACTTGAAGTTTGTTTCGATGGATCCTAGCTCACTTGGAAACTCATTGAGGGTGTTTTTCTTATTGGGAGCCTGTCATATTGCATCTATTGTCTGTGTTAGTATGTGTACTAAGCGGCTTGCATATTTTCTGTCTGTTTGTCTGTCTTTTTCTGTAGAACATATCTGTTGCAGGAATCTGTTTTATCTCACCATGCGATCTATCCTTATGAAGGATAAGCCTCTGACCAAGGCTTCTGGATCGATCATTGATGCTTATTGGAAGCATGAGGATGATGATCTGGACTTGTCTAGCTTGATGCTTGGAAAGATGTCTTCGGAATTGCGTGAGCAATTAGATGACATGGACAATTCATTGATGGTTGATCAGTTGAATGTGTCATTCCAAGAGAAAGGTGGGAGCCAAGGGAAGAATGATATGGTGGTTGTTGGAAAGAGTTCCAACAAAAGGAAGCGTTCCAAAGGTAAGGGCAAAAGGAAATTGACAAGTGTTGTCACTAAGCCTAAGCCCAAACCCAAGAAGGAAGAGTGTTATTTCTGTCATGCCATTGGGCATTGGTACAGAAATTGCAGACTCTGCCTGGAAGATCAGAGGAAGAAGAAGCTTGCAGAAGCTTCAACTTCTGGTATCTTTGTTATAGAGGCCAACTTATGTACTTCTACATCATGGGTATTAGATACCGGATGTGCCTCGCACATTTGTGCAAATGTGCAGGGACTGCGAGGAAGTAGACAATTGGCGAAGGGAGAAGTAGATCTCCGCGTCGGAAATGGAGCAAGAGTTGCTGCATTAACCATCGGGACTTACGATCTCACTTTACCTTCTGGCCTTGTATTGGAGTTGCATGATTGTTATTTTGTACCTGCCATCAGTAGAAACACCATATCCAATAAGGTTCGGTTCCTCCTCTCGGAAACGCCATTCCATTGTGGCGTTCCAGGTGGAGTCAGCTGTGAGACAATCCCACAATCTGCCAGATAGTCAGTGAACTCTTGGCTCATATACTCGCCACCTCGATCAGATCGAAGCAACTTGATCGTCTTGCCAAGTTGGTTCTGTACCTCGTT
>NW_010966092.1:29267-32199 GCF_000463585.1 Tarenaya hassleriana | reverse complement strand
AAAGGTTCCTAAAGTCACTACCACTTAGAATGGGCCTACAGGGTCACACACCAATAGGGATGGACTTATACGTGAAGAATACGAAGAATGGAAACGAGATTTGACCGAAACGAGCATGAAAAGGAGTTTTCAGTGTGTTGGTCCGGAGCTGACCAAGTTTGGTCAGCCCCGGACCAAGTTGGTCAGATCAGGCAGTCCGGAAGCTCAGTCCGAGGTCATCTGTCCAGGTCTGGTCCGGCTGACCAAGAGTTGGTCAGCCGCGGACCAGACAGTGAGTCAGACAGACCGAGACAGAAGCCAGGCGGACCGGAAAGACCGAGAAGGGTCTTGGTCCGGAGCTGACCAAACTTGGTCAGCCGGACCAAGCCTTCAAGTCAGCCGGTCCGCGAGCCTCGGACTAAGCTTGGTCCGCCGGACCAAGCTCATGGTCCGGCGGACCGGGATCCGGAAAATTTCCATAATTCGATTTTAGGGTTTTCTTAGCTTATTTAAGTTTGGGATTTCGTCCAAACTTAATGAAGTGCCGACCTAAAACACCCTAGAACCCTAGAGAAGCTGTTCTCTTGGATTTCTATTGTCCCGGGATTGGATCTCGTCTCTTGATTACCCTTTTCTTCACTAATCCTAGCAGATTCGTTCCAAACTGTTTGGAATCCTTCCCGTCGGTGTGGATACGTGTAGAGGAGTTGTACTTTCAGCTCTTGGTGATTTAAAACAGGCCCCGGATCGAAGCAAACTCCAAGTCTCATCGAAAACGAGGTAAGTAACGATTCCCTCGGTGATATACACGATCTATTTGGGTTTTGCGAGTTTGGTTACGTGTGACGTTTGACTAGGTTTAGATTTTTCTTCCGCTGCATGAAACCTAGTAAACCAAACCCTAGATCGATATGATCGCATGCTAGGAACCCGTAGATTCCCCAACAACTTCGTCTTGATTCTCTCTCGTGTTCTCTGGCTTCTGCTGTGATGTCTCGATGATTTCTGAAGCCCAAGACGTCTCTTATTTATTTGTTTGGCAGTTGGGCTTCTTGATTTGCTGAAAACGGAAGTTCAGATGCAAAATAGGAAGTTTTCCCGTAACGCAACACGGCCGTGTCGAATGCAACATGGTCCGTGTCAATTCTCTGTTAAAAATCTGCACTTTAGACATGGGTTGAACACGGGCGAGTTTGAATCAACACGGCCGTGTCGAATGACGACACGGTCCGAGCCAATTCTCTGAGCAAAACTTCACTTTTTTTAGCATGGACACAACACGGTCGTGTCAAATGCAACACGGTCCGTGTCGATTCTTCAACTCGAACATGCTTTACAGATTTGCTCATAACTTTCTGCTCCAATGTCGGATTTGCACGATCTTCATGTCTATGCGTAGATATTGTAGAGTAAAAGTTATTAGACTTGCAAGATCTGACTTTTTAGGCTTCATGTTTGTCCCCGGAACAACCCCAAATGTTCCCGTTTTGTCTTCAAAATGTCACCAAAATACATGTTATCAAACTCCCCCAGACTTAAACCTTTGCTCGTCCTCGAGCAAATACTCCGTGAAAAGCTGTCTGAAAGGAGGGCGAGACAATGACATAACTCAAAATGATAATCGAGAGCAAAACCTCTATCCGACCTAGATCCCCGTGAACAATGGTCAAGTCTGTCTAGTATGATCTCCCTCTCCAAATGATAGTCTTTCCTAGCTATGGGATCTATACCGCTACCAAGAACCAATCCAAGAACTTCAATCATCTACCAAGCATGTTTCTCGAACCTATCACGCCATTCTACCTAATCGTATCTAGTCTACGCTTTTGGTATTCATTCATTTTGTTCTTCTCTTTTTTTTTTCTTTCATCTAGCTAGATTTTTTTTCTTTTACTAGCATCTCGGGTTCCTAGGACATTGAAGTTGAAGGGTTCCTAATCAATTTTTTTTATTTTGTTTATTGGATAACCCGACCCACAACTTTGACCCGAACCATCAAATTGATGCACTCATGTGCTCGAACGATTTTCGTTGACGAGATAATGACAGTGGAGTGTCGAGATGCTCACTATCTTTTTCTGCACATAAAGAAATAAGAATGCATTTGATAATAGATTTTACCGATTTCAGCAAACATGAGAAAGGTTCTTATAGAAACTTTTCTACTTGGCTAGACAACATCGGTCCCATGGGTTCCAACCAACGATTTCTATCCCACAAACCATTCTAGAAAATCCTAAAGGTCAAGCAATCAATTCAACAAAACCTAACCACGTTCAACGGATCACAATGTTTTCAGGACGTTTCTACTCTCTCATGTCATAGGTCATCATATCAATGCTTAAAACGGTTTTATGCATGCGATCTTATATGTCCTAAATACTATATGAGAATGCACAATCCTAACAACAAACTATATGATCCTAATGCATCCTATATGTACATGCAACTAAAAAGTGAAAATAAAAGGGAAAAATGCATGCAACACTACTCTATATGGATATGGTTTGGCGTTAGGCGAATCCTCCCCCAGACTTGAACTGGACACCGTCCTCGGTGTCAATTCTCGTCTAGTAGAGGCAACCAATAAAATGAGTCAAAAGAGAAGAAAATCAAGAAGGAAAAAGAATACTTAGCTCGCGATGTTCGTTCACTCGCACTTAAGTTTGCCTACGTCTATCGCATAGCTAGCTTCCTCGCCTCCGCAATTCCTCATTAGACTTCAACCTGGTGATAACAGACACAAACCAATATCTGATGCAAAAATAAACAGAAAGGAAAGAAAACTAACTTAAGAATTCGGGTTGCCTCCTGGGAGTGCTTGTTTAGGGTTTTTAGCTTGACCAAACTCTCTCAACTACCGGATGGGTCTAATGGGCGAAGATTATCGATCTTCTGCCAACCTGGATCATGAAGTTTAAGAGCATCTCTACAACAAAATGAGTTTGAGAAA
>NW_010966092.1:0-29157 GCF_000463585.1 Tarenaya hassleriana | reverse complement strand
TAACCTTGTGTCTGTGGTCCTGGTTCTTAGGCGTTTTGAGCTTGTAAACTGAACAAATAGATTTCACACTTTCGTCTAGATTGTCATTTTGATTGAGCATGAATTCTATTGTCTCGTCTCCAATGGACATAGTAAGACGACCCGCTTTGACGTAGATGACGACATCTGCTGTATTGAGAAAGGGACGCCCTAGAATGATAGGCATGCTTGAATCTGCATCCATGTCAAGAACCACAAAATCGACAGGAATGTAATAATCATCCACCTTAAGTGGCATATCCTCTAGTATACCTGCAGGCCGTTTGGTCGACCTATCTGCCAACTGTAATATCATTTGTGTGGGTTTGAGTTCACCCGCACCTAGTCTCTTGAAGATCGACAATGGCATTAGGCTTACGCTTGCTCCTAGGTCACATAACGCATGTTCAATAAAGAGATTGCCCAGTTTGCAAGGAATGGAGAAACTACTTGGGTCTGCCATCTTACGGGGCAAATCGTGCTGAAAAACGGCACTGCACTCTTTGGTTAATGCTACTGTCTCCTTCTCCACTGTCTTCTTCCTAGCCAGAATATCCTTGAGAAATTTGGCATAGGAGGGCATTTGAGTGATTACCTCATGAAAAAGGTATTGTGACCTCCAATTTCTTTATCATGTCCGTGAAGCGCTTAAACTGGCTGGCCTTTTTTTGTTGCACAAGTCGTGAAGGGAATGAAACTGGAGGAGGTCTGGGAGGTGGAGGTACATACTTTGGTTATTCCTCACATGTCATCTTAACAGGAGTATCTGCAGACTGAATGTTAGAGGTGATCACAGATCTAGAGTAAAAAGACTCACCTTTTTCAAGAGTAGGGGGGACGACATCCTCAAGTTGCTTCGCGCTTCTTAAGAACACTGCATTGCAGTGCTCTCTAGGATTTGTCTCGGGTTTCCTGGGAAGTGATCCTTGAGGTCGCGAAGGTATAGAGGCTGCGAGTTGAGCTATCTGGTTATCAACAAGCTTCAAGTGGGCGTCGGTCTCTTGTTGATGTTCACGCATCTCGGTGCGAATAGCTTCTTAATCCTGCATAAGCTGTGCGAACATAGACTTAAGATCGAGGTCAAAATCTACATGTTGTGAAGGCGGAGACAGAGCGTAATTCTGCTGAGATTGAAGAGGTGTTGGGTAGTGTTGAATGGCATGATTCTGATGTTGTGGGGGAGCTCGAGGTCGAGGTTGATGTCCTTGAGAAAGACCCTGATTAGCCGAACCACCAAAATTTCAGTGGGGAGTATTCAAGACGTTGGAAGAATTCTTGTACAAGAAGTTTGGATGATTCTTCCACCCCGGATTGTACACATTCGAGTATAGGTTGTTATCTACGTAGTAGACATCTTCGATCATGTACCTGTTGGCTGATGTGTCTAAGTATGAGATTTGATGAACATTCTCAACCTGCATTTTAAGTTTTGCCAATTCTGCACGTAATGCCTGAATTTCAGATAGACTTTCCTTACCTGCACGATTGTCTTTGAGGCTAACGTTTCTGATAAACTCATGAGAGGGAGCATACTCGTTGGCCATCTTGTTGATTTGTTGCTCTATGAAGTCGAATGATTTTTCGTTGAGGCTTCCTCCACATGCTACTCGAATAAGAACCCGAGTGTCCTCCTTTAATCCCTGCAAGAAAGTGGAAATAAGGAACCTTTTATCCCATCCATGGTGAGGACATGTTCTCTGGTATTCTTGAAAGTGATCCCAAACTTCACGTAAGGATTCATCAGGTTCCTGCAAAAATGAGTTAATTTGTTGTTTCGCGAGCTGGGTCTTGCTAGCGGAGAAGAACTGCTGCATGAACTTTTCTTGCATCTGTTCCCATGAGAATATGGAATCTGGAGGTAGTGTGTAGAGCCATTCCAGAGCAGTATCCATTAAGGAGAATGGAAAGGCCATGAGCATATGAGAGACTCATCGGTAACTCTGCGTACTGTTCTCACCGACTGGCATAATAGCTTGAATCGAGTCAAGTGAGGGATTGGTCTTCATTAGGTCGGCCCCTGAAAGCTGATGAGCTCAGCATATTGATGAATGCCGGTTGAAACTCAAAATTGTTACGGTCGATGTCAGGCCGACGAATGCATGAAAGCTGCTGAATGTACTTAAGCTGAAGGTATGCCCCATAAGTGTCATTGTTGTTCTCAGCAACTATAGCACGTTCCTCCATCTTTCTTTGCTGTCGTTTCTTCTTTCAATTGCGCTTAGCGGGCTTCTCGATTTCAGGGTCAAGAGGTATTAGGTTGTCAGGCCCAGAACTCCTGGTCATACACCAGAAACCTGCACACCAGAAAGTCGAACAAACACAAAGAATAGATCAAGAAATCGAGGGAAAAGAAAAAGAAAAGAAAAAAATCTAGATTCAAAGGAATCTTTATCCTAGCGCTAAACTAGTCCCCGGCAACGGCGCCAAAAACTTGATAATGCAAATCTAGGTATAGAAATAATGCTCAAGTGATAAAAACCTAGATACAGTGAATACCGCAAGGATACGGATCAACTGTAGTACCAGAGTCGAACACAGAGAATAGTTAGCTCTAGGAACAAGTCTCAACCAAGAATTAGATCAGAAAATATGGAATGAAGTATGTGAATATCGAAAATAGAGCAATAAACCAACTAAATAAAAATCAGATAACTAAACCACCGTAGCTTCGGGATAACCTTAACGCGCGGGGATTGTTTCTAAGGATGGAGAATCTACGAATATCGAACTCTAATCGGGGATCTCAAGTTATAATATAAGATTTGGCTCTCTCAAGTCCCAAATCCACTATCCAATAATTTAACCTATTGATCTCTCAACCTAATAGATTAAAATATCAAATGCATTAACGATCACTATCACAGTTCCTAAACCGATTAACCTATCTTTCAATAGTCTTAATCAATTCATTCAATGAATTCTTTCCGAATCTAATTTCAACTCTCTTGTTAATAAAAATCTAAAATCAATCAATCAACTGGCCAAGAAGATCAAAAACAATAAAATCAATTCAATCAAACCGACGAGTATCGATAACGTAGTCTCGGAAAATAAAAACCAAACAAATCCCTACAAGGTTAAATCTCTAGCTACAGTGAAATGACTACTCACTACCCATAACAATAAACGAGTTTAAATCAATAAGAAGAAACATAGAAACAGATAAAGAAGACTTGTAGCGATCTCTCGACAACGATTCTTCAATCTCTGCTCCTGGAAAACTTCGTCTTGATTCTCTCTCGAGTTCTCTGGCTTCTGCTGTGATCTCTCGATGATTTTTGAAGCCCAAGACGTCTCTTATTTATTTTCTTGGCAGCTGGGCTTCTTCATTTGCTGAAAACGGAAGTTCAGATGCAAAATAGGAAGTTTTCCCGTAACGCAACACGGTCGTGTCGGATGCAACATGGTCCGTATCAATTTTTCTGTTAAAAATATGCACTTTAGACATGGGCTGAACACGGGCGAGTTTGAATCAACACGGCCGTGTTGCGTTACGACACAGTCCGAGCCAATTCTCTGAGCAAAACTTCACTTTTTTCAGCACAGCCGTGTCGAATGCAACACGGTCTGTGTCGAATGCAACACGGTCTGTGTCGAATGCAACATGGTCCGTGTCGATTCTTCAACTTGAACATGCTTTACAGATTTGCTCATAACTTTCTGTTCCAATGTCGGATTTGCACGATCTTAATGTCTATGCGAGATATTGAAGAGAGCTTTCCAATAATATAGAGAACGCATGATTTGGACTTGTAGAGTGAAAGTTATTAGACTTGCAAGATCTGACTTTTTAGGCTTCATGTTTTTCACCGAAACAACCCCAAATGTTCCCGTTTCGTCTGTGATGTTTCGTAGTCCATGTTTTCCATCCATTTTGCTCTCTTTTATGCACGAATACCTGTTTTGCCATCAAAGAAAGCAACCAAGCAATATCGAGACCAAATGTGCTCTAGAATGCCTATAAATATGCAAAACCGAGTAAAATGCACGACATCCTATACCAAAATGTCACCAAAATACATGTTATCAGGGTCCAGTCTGATCCGTATTTCCGGTTTATTTTCATATTTTTCTCTTTTTTTCACTAAACTGGGTCGGCCTAATATCAAGTCCGACCAGTCTAGTTTTGCTTTCCCTCACCAGGTTTGTTTTTCGTGTTCCGTTACTCTTTTTTTTTTGGGTTGGTCTGATCTCAGACAGACCGGACTGATTTTTGGTCCAGACCAATCGATCTAATTGATCCACACCGGACGGTCTGGTTGGTCCAGACCGGACGGTCCAGACTTCGTCTTCGCATTTTCTCCTGCAACCCTAGACCGGACGGTCTGGCCCCAGACCGGTCGGTCTAGGCCTCAAATTTCTCCCAAAAATCATTAAACATGCATGGTTCGCTATGGGTATTACAACAACACTCATATAATTTCATGTAGAACACAAACCAAACATTAATTTTGCACGAATCACACAAAAACCCAAACCCCATGTCAACAGACTTCCGAATTAAACTTGAATTTACTCACCTCGGGTTAACCTTGCGTGTTGGCTGATGAATGGAAAGTTTGGTGATGCATAGTGTTTTGTAGGAATCAAATTGAGCGTAAATGCTTTGGATTCGAGAGAGAATTCTGAGTTTGAAGGATGAAGAACAAGTGAGGGGGAAGAGGGGTTGATTAAAAGCTCGGATTTGGACGGATTTGTGTGAAAACTCCGGACCCAGGGTGGAAGAATCGCGTCTTAGGGTCCCTAGGGTCGACAATCATGTTTTCTGGTTGGAATCTGGACCGTCCGGTACAGTATTTTTTTTTAAAAAAAAATTGGGGTTGTCACACGTATGGAAAGCAGTGGTTCATATGTATTGAAGTTAGAACCGATTGATGTGCGAAATGGCCATGGTACCAAGTTTTTTTTGTAGGTCCCGTCATCAATTATGCCACGACACCAAACTTTCCGAAAACGCTATTGCCTACAACCACAACAGTACAACCAGTCGAGCCGGATCCACAGTACAACGAGTCTGACCCTTAGTTATGTTGGCAAGTGATATTATCGATTTAATTAGGCCTTTGTACTTACAGATTTAGACTGTGAAGTTTGAAACGAACATCCTAATGACAATTACTCGGTGAAATCATGTTTAATGGTAAACACAGGATCCTCGTCACCAATATGGAAGTCAATTTGGAACGGAGGATTAGAACTCCTAAAAGGGTTAGGGTGTTCATTTGAGAAATATTATTTGTGTTGTTCCTCACAAATCCCTCTTAGAAAATGATTTTTCTTTCACTCTCTACTTTGAATTTGCAATAACACCAAAACAATATTCAACACCTTTTATTACATCATTAACACAAACTAAACTCACATAACTACACAGACAAATACGTAAAGTACTCATAGAGTAGGATTACAAACACTTTCTGCAATAAAATGCCAAGTCACTAATAAGTTCTCTTTATAGAGCCAAACCTAACAGTTATTGAACAGTTATTATAAACCCATCTAATAAAACCGACAAATAACTCCTTCAACATTTCCACCGATAACTTCTCTTGAGTTTTGAGGCACAAACTCCAACACTCCTCTTTGACTCAAAATCTCATAATTATCACATATTTCAATCGGTAATCTTCAATACAAACCTTTCTCGCTGTAACAATCTTCGTTTTTCCGAGTGCAAAACTGCCCCATCTCGATTTCTCCAATACGTCTCTCGAGTGCAACACTGCCCCTTCTCGAGTCCGCAATTTTCGGATTTACAAACCTGACAAACTTACAACATTTTTCCGATGTCCCAGAATTATCGCCTTCCGATGTCGCAAATCTTCTCCGTTTCATCTTTGTTCTGTTTTCAAAAAACACACACATTTTACTGTATTAAAAAAAAACACAACCTTCGCACAAAATCTTACCAAATCAACCTCCGATTGTTCTTCAACAACCATTTTCTGCACCATCGCTTCTTCGGCCCATATCGGAAACGTTTTCGTTGTAACGACTCTCATTTCTTTCAAACCCAAAAACAAAAACCCAAATCATAACCCGAAAATTGAATCGTTTTTTCCGACCCATACTCCCACAGATCTCAAAAAGACCATTAAACGCTCTGATACCACTATTGTTTCTCACAAATCCCTCTTAGAAAATAATTTTTCCACTCTCTACTTTGAATTTGCAAGAACACCAAAACAATATTCAACATCTTTTATTACATCATTAACACAAACTAAACTCACATAAATACACAGACAAATACATAAACTACTCATAGAGTAGGATTACAGACACTTTCTGCAATAAAATGCCAAGTCACTAATATGTGCTCTTTATAGAGCCAAACCTAATAGTTATTGAACAATTATTATAGACTCATCTAATAAAACCGACAAATAACTCCTTCAACAGATTTCACCAATAACTTCTCTTGAGTTTTGAGGCACAAACTCCAACAATTTGTAAGTTTCAGAGAAGGAAGAGACATCTGATTAATCATGGTATCTTATGGTATCTACGCAAAAACAAGACAAACGCAAATCGCATGATCATCTAGGATTCAACACGGGAACAAAGGGAGTTCTTCGATAAGGTTCATAGTGTGGGACCCAAAAATAGTTTGTGGAACGGGTCGTGGGAAAAGTAGGATATCAGGTAATTGTGATGCTTTGTAGGCCGAAATGTGGGGCATCATCTGTCATGCGTTGGAGTAGGAGTGTGGCAACATGGAATGGAAGGAGATGAAATTTCCTCAAAGATTCGACTATATATCTTTTTCCTAGAGGAATTTGCTCAACGATTGTAGATAGATCATAGTTTAGTTTTGTTTCTATATTTTAGATATTTATATTGTTTAAATGAGATGTTATGTTATTTTATTTTTAACATATAAATATTGTAATATTCTATAATCGATCCAACGATTCTCCATCTATTTTTTTTATTAGATTATTATTGGAAAACGGATGGGAAGTAAATATTCGAAATATTTTATGCAAGATAAATATGTCTTCATTTTTTTTTTGGGTAAAGAAAACTTCTTGGGATTCTAATGGTTTAATATGGTTTAGATAAGCCTACACAAGATTTAGAAAAGTATAGTTGGTATGATGGGTATTATGAGATTTTTTTTTAAAAATGTAATCGGGCTCAACCCTCGTATAAAACGAACATGTTTTCCCAAAATACTTTTTTATAGCAATTGTAATTATTATAAAAATACATACATATCTAATTATATTTTTTGTCCGTTTTAGATTAGGAATTCTATATAATGTTTTTATTAGGTATAATATGCACATATAATATACACATGTATATACTTCGAATAATGAAAAACTCGAAAATTATAGATAGATTGTATACGTAATATATCTCAATAATTAAAAAAAAAAACCGAAAACTACTTGGTCATTCCAAGATTGGTATCTCTGGTCCACGGATCGATCCGAGGAATGCGGGTCATCTGTAGAATCTTATATTCTAAATCAAAAGCCCATCTGTAAATCATTTTTTTTTCATCATCAATGAACACAAAATAATTTCCTTTTTAATCGTTTGCCATTTTTAAGACTTCCGTGTAATTATAAAACCGCACGGTCTCATATTTTCCATCATGATTCAACACTCATCGCCTCTTCTCTCGCTCTGCCTAGTTTTTAACCTTTCTCTTCTCTTCTTCCTCTCTAAATTCTTTGGAAAACAAAGAATTCGGAGAGGAAAGAACATCCAAAAACTATTGTGCTTTCGGTATTCGGAAAGAGAGAAAGAAGAGAAAAGAACAACAAAATCGAAATGTCGGTCTCAAAGATTTCATTCGAAGTTTTTGCAATCGTATCTATAATTTTCGTCATTTTGTTACCATTGGTGTATGGCCATCCGGTTGCCCCTGCACCGGCTCCCACGAACGATGGTAAGTATTACGGGATATCTTGCATGAATATGTGGGATCACAACGATATGGTAACTGCCAGATATTGTACAGATTGCATTTGCTATTTTCCAATTCCGTATCTAGGTTTCAATGTCTGATTTCCTCATGTATATATAGTGTTGCATACGTGAATGAGAACGCAAGTTGATTCTCGGTTCTTTCTCGGTCTGATACGTGTTAGTAAGCAATTTGTTTTTTTTTTCCCTCTAAAGTTCTAAAATTAATTTGGATTACACAAATTTATATAAGTTGTGAATAGCTATTTAAATTCCAATGCCAAGTATTTTAGATAAGATAGCCAAATCGGTTTTGAATTCACCCTCGAAATGGATATTTCAGATTTTAAAACTTAATATACAAAACCGTCGAAATGGATATGTACGAGTGTTCCGTTGAATAACATTTAGGTTTTTCAACTATTTTCAATTTTTTAAAACCTTCTTAATTTTATTTTTTAAACTTATCAAATTTCTAATGTTGGAAATCTTTTTGTTAAGATTTCTTAAATATATTATGGTGGAAATTTGAGATTTTGATAGGTAAACAAATCTTTTGAGAACTTTGAAAAAAAAAATATCATTTTTCCCTTAAAATCATATGTTCACTCGAACGAAAGACTATGGAAAAACAATTTTTTGAGTGTTAAATACCAATTATGCACTGCTGAGTAATTCTGCAACATTTGTTTTTTTTTTTCAGGAACAGCAATAGACCAAAGCATAGGTTACGTTCTTATGTTGGTTGCGTTGGCTCTCACGTACCTCATCCATTGATCCAATTTCGCCCCAACAGTAACGAATTTTCAGATTGGTCTCCTTTTATATTTTATTTCAATCACTTCTATTGTAAATGGAGATCAACAAATCTTTATATATGGTAGAGAAATAAAAAGAGCGTTTCCAAAAAAAAAACAGCAAAGGTGTTAAAAATGTTTTTTTCTCGGACACGAAAAAAAATCGTAAAAAACAGATCATACATATTTCGTCGCCAACAAAACAACGATTACTAATGAGAATGGAGTGGCATGAATGAAAAGAACGAGACCGTCTAAAATCGATGTCAATACGACCTAAAAATGATGTACGTTTAATTCTTGGTACGGATTTTATCGATTTATATTTTTCCATGAAAATAGGTAAACTTCAAGACATAAATTATTATTCAACTATGAAAATATCGAGATATAAGATGTTTTTTTGTCAAAAAAAAGATATATAAGATGTTGGATCGACGTAATTTAAATTTGGACTTTATGACTTTTTTACTAGAAGACGATCAAATAATTACGTTCTCCATCGATAGGACACACGGTAGGGGTGGGTGAAATCGCAACCTGAAAACTTTGGTATAAGAATATGCATGTGTGTCTTTGTTTGTGGATGTGTGTCCCTTCGTTCTTTATGAATACACGTTAACGAACGAGGTTGTATAATTCACGAAAATCGGGTCGGGCCGACCGACCCGAGGATTTCGGGTTCAGGCTCGGGCCGGTCCGACCCGAGGATTTTGAGTTCAGGCCGATCAGAATTTTTTTTGCCTATACCATCCATTCCAAAGCCCGACCCTATAGGCTTCGGGTTCGGACTCAAGTCAGAAGTATGTAAACTTTTTTTTTCACTAATTGTTCCTGGAAAAAAAATATTCGGGCTTTCTGGTCCGAAAACCCGATTTTTTTAACCGAAAAAATTAGGTCCAAAGTCTGATATTTTTGGGTGGATTCGGACTGAACTTTGGATATCGTGGTTGCCCGAAGGGCTATCTAACCCGATCAACTTCGTAAGCCGTAGCGCGCTGCATAATGATCCAAAGACTTTGTCGCATCTCTTCGATACGGGTACAGTAACAATCATTGCGATCTCCTCTGGTACCTACTGGTACGTCAGGATCCGATTGGTCATGAACATCGTAAGGTGCGACTTTGTTTAGGGTAATAGCCGCACGGCGGCCTTGTTGTACCTTACTCTCGTCTTCAATGGGGTCTGCGGGTCAGAGTCGCTGTCTTGGTCTAAGCGCTCAACCGTCTTCCTGTGCGCCGCTAAAAATAAAGAACATAACCAATATAGGGAACAGGGGAATACCAAACCACATCCCTGCTGATCCGGCTACAATAAATAACTATTGAAGAGCGAAAAATTAGACATTCCATGCCCTCGGAGAGTGCTTTGTCGTGCTAGGCGAAATTGACACCCCCTAACATTAACCAGGATAGAACCAAAGATTATAAACAACAAAATCAATAACTTTATACTTCTTCACCGCCAAGAAAAAAGGCGAGATTTCTGCATCATTTTCGACTAAATCAATAACCTTATGTGTTCAGGCTAATGCATGCAGTGGGTCCTGGATGTGAGTGTTCAATATTAACCATCTACTTGGTTATCCAAATCATGCTAAACATAAAGTTTTAGGTTTTACTATACACTAAGGTGACAATCACAGGGGAAAAAAAATCCGGTCCATTTCCCATTACTGGACCGGAGATGATTACAAGACTATTCGGTACCAGATACACCGGATGTAGAACTGGATAGACATGACTTTTCGGTATCGGTATTGTGGCAGAAGTCCCAATCAAGAGCCAGATGCACTAGGAATGGAACTGGGAACACCCAGATTCATTTGACAATCTGGAATCAGACTTGGGTTTTCGATAGTGAAGCCCGAGATATTAAACCTCGAGTTTTTTTAAACTGAAAATGACCACAAAATCAAGCAGATTACCGGTTTTCTTGTAATGAGAAGTAATGAAATGGAGACACTGAGTACTCTAGGAAGAGAGATGGTCACAAAGCGATATCTGGTTCAGCTCTGGTCTGGTGTCTGTAAGCTTGGAATGAAGGATAGTATCCAAAACGGCAACGGCTTCAACAATATGCTTCCCTTTGTTCAACATCACACAATCAGCCCTGTAATTTGAGTTGACAAATAACCGAAATTGTCAGTTTAAGATTTCAAACTCGGCTAACTAGTTGCTAATTTGCTACACTTATCCTCTTTATGAATGATCAAAGGTAACAATTCAAATAGCTCGGCTAACTCTTGGACCAATTGTTTTATTTATTTAACCTGTGCGATCAACCACAAAAGCTAAAAGCTGTATCTACCAATTTCCCCTTTGATATGATCTCACTTTAGAAACTGTCTAACCCCTGAGGGGGATGACTCGGGTATCTAATCACATGACCTAGTGCAGGAAGTGTTAAAATAGGGATCGGTCCTAACCAAGATTAACCCTTATAATCATAACTGTCTAACCCTTATAATCATAACTGTCAACAGGACAAAATTTAATACGGTCCATGCGAAGAGATGTTATGATGGATCTCGTACATTAACCAGGACAGCCCCATATTTTTCTCTAAAAGTTAAACTGTAAATCCAAAAATCAAATGCTGACTAGAAAGCTTATGCTCCTACGTGAAAGGACAGAGGAAGTTGCAAAAGACTGACCTTTTGGCATAGGCAACATCCGTAATCTCAGCTCGGGTTGGAACTCCAGACTTGACAAGTGATTCCAGAACCTGAGTTGCCCAGATAACTGGTACACGAGCCGCTTTACTTACAGCCATGATCTCTTCCTGTATATTAGCTAATCTCTCCCAACCACATTCCACCGCAAGATCTCCTCGAGCTATCATTATTCCCAAGGGATTTGGACACTTCATTGCTTCTAATAGAATCAGAGGCAAATTCTTGAACCCGCTTTCTGTTTCAATCTTCAGAACAATACCCAGGTCTGGTATTCCCCTTTTGTCGAGCTCCTGTTTAAGAACAGTAATGTCACGTGCATTGCGGATGAAAGAAATGCCAACCATATCAGCATGTGAAACCACAAAGTCAAGATCTTTGATATCTTTTGAAGTGAGGCCTTCGAAACGGATGTCACTCTGCGGGATGTTTATGGACTTCTCTGATCCAATTTTGGTACCTCTTGGACCAGCTTGGGTGATGGAGACAACTATCTCTGAAGGACCTGTTCCGTTGATCACTCCCCAGATCCTTCCATCATCAAAAGCAATAGTTTCACCCGGTTTGACAGAGTCGAATAAATAGCTTGACGAACAAGTTATCCTATGAGCTCCATTAATGGGATCAGAAGGTTCATCAAGCAATTTGTCTCGTGATATGACTAGCAGATCTCCCACTTTGACTCTCACAAACGCTTCTCTATGAGGAACCTCAACAACTTGTCCGACCGAGCGCTTTCCTTTCTTTCCCTTGACATACAACTTAGTTCCAGACTCAATATAAGCAGCATCCCCACATTCAGCGACAAATCCAGTACCAGAGAAAACATGAAACTCTTTTGAAATTCTAAGCATCCTCTTTTTCCCTCTGGCATCACATAGACTTACCGAATCACCAAGCCGGAGGCCCGCAAGAAAATCCTTGTCTTGCACATATATGGTAGCATCAGGGTAGAGGTGAGCAGGAGGACCTGTTCCTCTAAGGGATAGCCATACCTGAGCGGGGAAGACAACATTTCCATAAGCATCTTTCTTGGGAGACACTTTCATCACAGGGGGACCGGGTTTTAGCATACCAGTTCTGAGTTTTGGTCCTGCTAAATCCATAAGAACCCGGCATGGAATCTCCAGCATCTGCGAGCTTCTTCTCACTCTTCTGATGATCTCTCCCCAAATACTTGGATCTCCATGTGCACAGTTTATACGGATAATGGAAGCACCAGCCTTAAGAAGATCGGTTATTAGCGTTTCACTCTCTGTTGCTTCTCTCCCAACAGTAACCATGATATGAGTACTTCTGCCCTCGCAAAGATTACCCAGTAATAGTTCTTTATTCCATGATGTTATCTCCTTCTTACCGAGCTTCTTAGTTTTTCCACCTCTCAGCTTCTTGGGATCTGTACTAGTCCAAGATTCACCCTCTGCGTTCTCTTTGCTAGCCAGAGAGTTCTGCAGTAGCTGTATGGTGGCATTAAGTCTGGCTAGCACATCTAGATTGTTCTCATCTAAACTCAACATACCAAGAGAAGCAAGATAATTGTTGAGCTGCTCCACATCCAGAGACTTCAAAGCCATGTAATGAATTATGTTTGATGCACATTCCAGATATTTTCTGCTAGATACAGTATACGGAATTAGAAAATAGCAATGCGAAAAAAAATTACGCATGTAATTTACATATCTCAAGAAGCCTAGTAATGCAGAAAAACAAGGCCATTCGAAATGCACAATTTTTGTTTCAATCCAAGTCCCGAGGAATTTCAATTACTTTTGTCACGGCAAAAATAAAATTCTGCAACATGTTAAAGGGAAACACTCAAGTTAAACTCTGAAGAATATTGGACAAAGGATCTGGACATTTGTGTTTCTGCAGATCAAGAAATAGAAGATATGGGGATGTCACCGCACATATGATTAGAATGACCTACAAAAGACTTGGATCAAGACCTGGGGAGAATCAAAATAAAGGAAAAATTTGATAAATTTTGGCAACTCAACAGACCTGTCACATAAATTAAGCTGAGAAGAGTTCCACTTCTCTGAAGCTAATATGTGGAACCGAAGGGCTTTGAGTTTGTCCAGAACACTAGCTTGATCATCCCCAATGCTTCCAGGAAAAAATGTTTTTGGTTCCGGATAAGAAACATCAACATTAGAATCTGGAGCAAAACTCTCGGCACATCTGAAGGAGGTAATATCATCAGAGAGAGCATCCAAGCTACTGTTTCTTTCAGCTTTATCCTTTCGGCTCCCTGTGGCAAAAGCTAAGGTTCTCGGAAAACGGGTTTCTGTATGATTCACTCGATGTCTACCGGAGAAGCAAAGTAACTTGCCCCTAAAATGCTTTGAATCAGTTGTTGCAAGATCAACAAATTGAATCACCTGAAAGAGAAGAACCGTAAGTACATTCAAGTCAACGTTATCAAATGTAACAAATATTTCTCTGAGAAGTGAGAACTGAAGTTAGAAGATGAAAATCGTTGCAAGAAGTGCTAGAAGTTTGTAAATGGGTATAAACAAAGGATAAGCCATTTGAGAGCTTGATTACTTGTTTCAGGCAAAGACCTACTCACATTTTCATTGGTGGTCCAGACATTTCTGACAGCAGAAGCTGAACTAATGCAAAAAGTCATCTGTCCAGCAACTCAAGGAAAGAACTCGAGATTCAGAATCTGCAATAGCAAGCTGAAGCAGAAACAAAATCAAACGACTGAGCAAAAACCAAAACAACTACGTACAACATGTATGTTGGCTAAGGTGTTTGCTCACCATCCAAACGTTGGGGATTTTTTTTTTCCTGAAGGTACAGAATACATTTTGACAACAGAGAAGAAAATTCAACAGATGAACCCTAATTTCAGCTAATTGAGAACGAGAGTTTCACTGACGCAGAACCCAGACAACAATTCAAAGTTTCGGGAGATATCGATAATCAGCAAGAACAAATCGGAATATCAAACTACGTAAAGCAGAACGTCGTGTTTAGGAATCAATTTCCAAACTAAAAATCCGAAAATCCGAGCATCTCTGATCTAGAAATTCAAAATAAAGACCAAATTTCACCTCAACGACAGCCGATCCGGCGGACAATAATTTCAGAGTGAGAATACATACGTAAAAGATGACAATATGCTGATCACTCGTCGTGGTTTCGGCTGATCACTCGCCGTGGAGAGAAGATGACAAGATTTTCCCAAGAAAATGTCGGAAAAGGTCGAAGGGATAAGGGGAGTGTGGCGAGCGCGTGCCAGATGCCAAAAGGTCAGCACTATTGAACAATCTAGAGAGCCAATGGCTCCACACAAATAAATAAATAAACATAAATATAAATATAAATCACATTTCTTGGTGGCCCAAATAATTAAATCCAACGCAATTTTTGCCGATCAGCATGGCCATCCACCAAACATTCGTTAAAAATATCTCCATCCCAGAAAACTAGAATGTCTAATTTGGTCAATACTTGAATAATCGGTTCTAAGGTGCGATCAAATCGAATTTGATATAAACGGTAGTTATAATTTATTTAAAATCGAAAAATTAAATTTTAAACCAACCAAATGGAATAAAAAATAATCAAAAAACGAAATAGAATTGAATCAAAACCGAATCAATATAAACAATATTGAACCTGATACGATTTTAGACTTTTTTTTTATAAAAGATTAAAATATATTCACCAAAATTGTTTGTGTACAAAACCGATCTTGACCGAATACCCGTACAAAAGAGAATAACCATGTGTCTCTAATTTGACACCATAACTAACTTGTAGAAGCAGCTAACGATGAGACAGAGTGATGTAATACCAATCGACAAGAAGAGTCGGGTCAACCCTATGAGAGGAGCCTACAAGCGAGAGTATACAGTTTCGAACCATGGTGTTTAGTGTGCCACAAAGTGAATCAGTCGATGAAACAACACCTCGGAAAAGCCTTGTATTCCTTTCCGACCATAGTAGGTAAATTGAGCATTGGAGGAGAAT
Source organism: Tarenaya hassleriana (assembly GCF_000463585.1). Lineage (NCBI taxonomy): Eukaryota > Viridiplantae > Streptophyta > Magnoliopsida > Brassicales > Cleomaceae > Tarenaya > Tarenaya hassleriana. Next base: position 13,763 of record NW_010966092.1, on the reverse strand, counting down.
TAGGGAAATAAGGCTCCTGTTATGGGACCGATCATTCTCCGGGTGTCTCATCCAGCCCAGGGTGTCATGGAGATCTAAAGGTGGCCTGCGCCAAATGCATCGAGCAAAACGGGACCAAACCTGACTGCTGTAGCTACAGCGGAAGAAGGGATGAGAGCGTGACTCCTCCTCCAAGCCACATAGCAAACAGGTTGAAACCGCAACCGCCCCCCATCGGTAAAGTCTGTCACGCGTCGCTAGTCGGCAATGAAGAGCCATCCATTGGATAAAACCATATCTCGGGACTCCCTCAGAAAACCAAGCCAGTGAGTGCCACGACACTTCCGACGAAGGCTACAGAGTAGTTTCCAAGTGCCTGCAGAGGAGAACGCAATGCAAACGTATTTGGACCATTCTTCCATTCATACCTATTCAGACCGCTGACTGAGCTTGGCAACCGCAAGGAAGCCAACCTGATGTGGAGGTCCAGCACACTCTGTGATCTAGTCGCCGGGAGAGTCCAGCCCGAGTCCAAAACAACGTCTACCACTCTGGCCTGCCGTGGAATCCTCAACATGCGGGGGTCATCTTCACCTACATACTCAATCAGGGGGCCAAGGTTTGTCCAAGTATCGAACCAGAATGCAACCCGTTTACCATCGCCCAAGGAACATCGAATAAACTGCCGCACCACCGGTTTAAGAAGTAAAAGCTTCCTCAGGTTCCATGAGAGCCTAGAGGACGGTGAGGTATCCCAATATCCTCTACGTCGGAGCGCGTGTTGATGGGTCCATGCCACCCAAAGAGAGCCCGATTCCTGGAACAACAGCCAGACCAACATCAATCGAAAAACTGTATTAAATCTTCTAGTTTCCGAATGTCTAATCCTCCTTCTGATTTTGGCTTGCAGACCTCAGCCCATGCTACATGGGGAATCGCCGATGTGCTAGTGCTAGATTTCCATAGGAATTTTGAGCAGAGAGCATCAATTATCCGAAGTATGCCCTTAGGGATGACAAAGGATTGAGACCAAGAGTTAACCAAAAATGAGTTGTTGTAATACCCCGAAACCCGATTTGAATATTTAATTATTTAGAAATAAATAATTAAATAGAGATATCACGAAATCACCAAAAATGAATAGTACAATGCCGGGGAGAGGCACGAGGATCGTCACGTGCGGAAAGGACCGGGAAGGAATGAATAAAAAAAAGGAAAAGAAAAAAAAAATGGGGTTGGTCCGCCGGACGAGAAATCACCAAAAATGAATAGTGACCAACCTGCGCAGTCAGAGTCAGAACGGATCGCGCGGACTGGGAGGAAAATTCAAAAAAAAATGAGTGTCCTCGGTACGGCGGACCAGAAAGTTGGTCCGACGGACCGGGAATTGACAGATTCGCAACTTGCCAACTTGCGGTCTTGGGACGCGGATTTTGCCGGATTCCGAGGCATACTTGTCGTCCTGCTGCCTCCACGCCTCGAGGACGTTTAAGGCTCGCCTATGGGCCTGGGCTTGAGCCCGACAACTCCCTATCTCGCAGCAAAAACCGCTCCCAACCCTCTGCCTTAGCCATTTTCGAGCTAAAACAGGGGAGAGAGGAAAGAGAGAGAAAGGGAGAGAGAGAAGGCGAACCAGTGCAAGGGGAGCTCGGAGAAACAAAGGGGGGGTGTTCCTAGACGTGCCCTGAAGGTGTTCATGGTGTGAGGAGGAGCAGAGGATGCGCACAAGCTCAGACAAACTCACCAAAACTCAAGAACAAAGTGAGTGACTTGAGTTGCTTCTGTGTACTCTCATTTCCATCTTGTGACTGTGATATCGCAATGGTTTGTTGCTTGGGTTTGAAAGAGGATATTTCAATGAGGATTTAGAAACAAAGGGTACTCAATTTGGTTGAGAAACGAAGGAGATATGAGATGAATAAAAACTGGGAAAAAACACAAATTGTAGTTTCGCGAAATTTATGAGGTACAGGGGTTACGAATCAATTTTCATCCTGTATACGTGAGATTTCAATAATCTACTGTTTGGATATAAAAAAGGACATCCCAATGAACATTTATAAACAAACGGTGCACGATTTGGTTAAGAAACGAGTGAGTTATGAGCAATCGAAGTCGGACCAAAAATCTGAAAACGCGAACAGATGAACTGCCCAGTTGCGGTCCGCCGGACCAGGAACTGGTCAGCTCCGGACCAATCCGAGAAACCTGTTTAGTCCGCCAGACTGAGGAGAAGAAGCTGAGGAAGTGTGGTCCGACCCGGACCAGAACCTAGTCCGGCGGACCAAACCTGTTTTTGACCAAAAATGGTCCGGTTGACCAACGAAGAGGGAGCCGGACCAAGAGAGAAAGACAAGCTGGTGCGGAGCTGACCAAACCTGGTCCGCCGGACTAGACATGTCATAACAAACCGACGGATCAAGAAAGCTGAGCGGACCAGAAGAGAAAGGGCTCTGGTCCGGGACTGACCAGGCTTTGGTCCGCCGGACCAGGCTCGGAGAAAAGACAGAAAATTTCCGTTTCGACCGGAAAAAAGGAAACGACCAACGGGATTGGCCCGGGCCCGACCAGACTTGACCATGGGTGAACCAAGCTCCCACCAAAGGAGAAAACTTCGCGATTGAGATCAATCGAACCGATCCTTCGCCAAAACGTTGCGTAGCATAGTGAGGAGTGCGATATTGAGATAGGAGTGACCGTAACTTGATTGTTTGCGGGTAGAATTGCATGGCGTTAAACGGTAGATCGGTGGGGACCGGATGGCGTGATGCGTATGATTGTACTATAGGGATATATGCACATGGTTTGCCATGTGTGTAGCTTGCTCGTGCGTACGAGCTAAGCATGATTATGTTGTGGATGGTTGTGGACTCAACCATTACAGTCATGGACTTGACGGGCGTTTGAGACGCGTTTTAGTCGTGTGCGACACGACGGCCAACGTCATGGACTTGACGGGCGTGGATACGCCCCTAGTTATGGACTTGACTAGGTATGTGGGTGGACCCTATGGTGGACTCCATACAGGTGTGATTATGATTGATGTGATATAAATACGTGTTGTTATTAATTGTTTGTTTCTTGTATGTCATTGTTTTATCACCGTTCTCACTAGGAATGGGATGACTGGGATCAACCCGGGCTACTCATTAAGCAGTTGTGCTTAGCCCTCGCGGTTTTACGTTTTTTATAGATCACGAGGATTACGCGTAGCGCACCAGACGACGATGACCCGAGAGAGACAGCATCATGCACAGGATTTGTATTTTGGACTATGGGACTTGTATTCCCGCATTTTGTACGGTTATATTATGACAATTCGGACATGTATCATTTTGCGATATTGATTGCGTTGTATTTTCCGTTACTTACTCTGATTTGATTTAAAATGTTTTTGGGTTTCGTAATTTTGCTTCCGCAAATTTATTATTTTATCTTATATCGTCCATGTGGCACAGCCCGTATACTGTACACGGGTTACGGGTGTCACAACTTTTGGTATCAGAGCCACGTTCTTTCCTTGGGAAGTAATCGTGTTCATTACCCAACGATTTTCTACGAAAAATATTTTCAAACCGTGTCCGAAGAAAATCCTCACATGTCGAGGTCCGTACATCGATGATGCAGTTATCGGTCATCAGTAGATAAACTGTCTTAAATGTCGTGCAGTGAAATGGCGCCACGACGTACTAGGTTTGTAGCGAGGGCTGACGACGTTCCCGAACAGGCTCCACCGCCTAAGCCGGGGGACGAGGCATGGAGGGCCGAGTTTCGCCAATTCCAGGAGACTGTGTGGCAGCAGCTGGCTGCTCACGCCCCACCACCACCTCCGACGAGAGACCCGGAGCCGAGGGAGGAGGACCTACACCACCCGCCGATGCCTGCTGCGATGGCGGAATACCTCCCCATCGTCAAAGAGCTGCGGGCGATGCATACCCCGCGATTCGAGGGATCGGTGAGGTCGGAAGCTGCGGAGGAGTAGCTCACCCCAGATCTCTCAGGACTTGGAGTATCTGCAATGCCCGTACCAGTACCGGACTATGATCGCGTACCATCATCTATCGGGCCAGACCCGACATTGGTGGGTGAAGGTGGTGCAGGAGGCACCAGCGGGACATCGCTTCACATGGGAGGAGTTCCGACAGGAGTTCGAGGCGAAGTACTTCCGGCGACAGGACCGTGAGTACCGTGTGACAGAGTTCCTCATGTTGCAGCAGGGGACATGACTATCAGCGAGTACGAGACGGAGTTCACCTGTCTACTGATGTATGGAGGGCATCTGGTGCCCACCGAGGCGTCGAAGATCCAGAAGTTCATTGCTGGACTCCGACCTTACCTGCGGAGGAAGATCGAGATTCAGGAGTACCCGACGTTGAGTCGGTATATCTCGCAGCTGGAGAAGGTGGAGCGTGGAGAGCGGGAGAAGAAGGAATGGAAGACTCATGAGCGGAGCCCCTTCAGGAAGTGCTTTGGTACGTGTTCATCTGGGAAGAACGTTCGAAGCAGCGACCCACGCGACAAGGGCAAGGCGCCCGCTGTTCATGCCCCACCACCACTGGCGACGAGGGGATCACTGATCTGTTATCGTTGCGACCATCCCGGACACATTGCATCACGTTGTCCGACGAGGACTATGAGACCACCAGCTCTGGCACCGAGACCACCACGATCACCAGGCCAGGCGGACAGACCACCCCGACCACCAGCGAGGACTGGAGCAGCCCCGAGAGTTTATGCTCTTGGTGCCGAGCAGGAGATCCAGGATGAAGAGGAGGAGGAGGCTCACCCTGATGGAGCCGAGGCTACCGCGATCTCAGGTACTCTATATCTCTATGGAGTTGCCTATTACACGTTGTTTGATATCGGGGCGACCCATAATTTCCTGAGTGCGGGAGTGGCGGAGAGGCTTGAGATAGGAGAGATCGAGCCGAGGAGTGATTTTACCGTGCGCATACCTTTTGGAGAGACGTTAGCAGTGCACGGGATCCTGCGAGGCGTACCCCTTGAGGTTTGTGGTCGTCTATTAACCGCAGATCTCATTGTGGTACCCATCGGAGGATTCGATATCATTTTGGGATGGATTGGTTGATGAGGTTCCAAGCCTACATCGATTGTCCCAAGAGGACAATCTGGTTTACGAACGAATCCGGAGGGTTCGAGTTCCGGGGCCGAGGAGCACCGACAGCGGACCCGATCATCTCAGCGCTGAAAGTCGAAAGGATGATCAGAAAGGGCAGCGAAGCATTCCTGGTAGTCATTACAGCTACACAGGAATCGGAGCGGAGATTGGAGGATACACCCGTTGCCCGAGAGTTTCTAGATGTGTTTCCCGAGGATCTACCGGGATTACCATCCAGTCAGGAGGTTGACTTCAGCATAGACGTATTACCAGGTACCGAGCCAATTTCTAAGGCTCCGTATCGGATGGCACCTACAGAGATGGCCGAGCTGAAGAAGCAACTGAACGAGTTGGTGGAGTAGGGTTTCATTCGCCCTAGCGTTTCACCGTGGGGAGCACCGGTACTCTTCGTGAAGAAGAAGGACGGGAGTATGCGATTGTGCATCGATTACCGAGGGCTCAACCAAGTGACTATCAAGAATCGGTACCCGCTACCGAGGATTGATGAGTTGCTGGACCAACTACAGGGGGTCCAGAGGTTTTCGAAGATCGATCTACGATCCGAATATCATCAGATTCGGGTCAAGGAGGATGACATACAGAAGACGGCCTTCCGGACGAGATATGGACACTTCGAGTTCGTGGTCATGCCTTTCGGACTCACGAACGCGCCTGCGGTGTTCGTGCAACTGATGAACCGCGTGTTCATGGACTATCTGGATGAGTTCTCATCATTTTCATCGATGACCTCCTCATCCATTCGCCGGATCCGCAGACAGATGAGGACCACCTGCGGAAGATATTGTGGAGGTTGAGAGAGAACCGGCTGTATGCGAAGTTCAGTAAGTGCAGCTTCTGGTTACAAGAGATTGGATTCCTGGGACATGTGGTATCGGCCCAGGGCATTCAGGTCGATCCGGCCAAGATCGAGGCCGCCATGGAGTGGCAGTCCCCGACTTCTGCGACAGAAGTCAGGAGCTTCTTGGGACTAGCCGGTTATTACCGACGATTCGTCGAGGGATTCGCCAAGATCTCTCAACCCTTGACGAAGCTGACAGAAAAGAATGTCATGTTCGAGTGGACAGCAGAATGCGAGGAGAGTTTCGGGGAGTTGAAGCGGAGATTAACATCAACGTCGATCCTGACATTACCATGGCCGGGAATGCTATACGAGGTATACACTGACGCGTCCAAGCACAGACTCGGTTGCGTATTGATGCAGGAGGGACATGTGATCGCTTACGCATCGAGGCAACTAAAGAAACACGAGGAGAGCTACCCAACACATGATATGGAGTTAGCGGTGGTAGTTCACGCGCTGAAGATCTGGAGATCGTATCTGTACAGGGAGAAAGTTAAGCTCAACACGGATCATAAGAGCTTGATTTATGTGATATCTCAGAAGGATCTGAATCTGAGACAGCGGAGATGGTTGGAGTTGATTGCAGATTACGATCTGGAGATAGCCTACCATCCGGGGAAGGCTAACGTAGTGGCCGACGTCTTAGCAGGAAGAAGATCTTAGCGGCCATACGTGTTGTCACCTCATCTCGCAGCAACACCGCTGAGTTGACTGCGATGTTGGGACATCTCTCGTTGACAGCCGAGGAGTCGCGGGGACAGCGCGGTGATCCTTTACTCGCCCGATACATGGATCACATCGAGGAATATAGCCTCAAGGGCTACCGCATCGACGAGTAGGGAGCGTTGCGACTGGGGAACCGACTATGTGTACCCGACGATCCGGAGCTGAGACAGGAGATTTTGTCAGAGGCACATCAGTCGAGGTTGGCGATACATCCAGGGACGAGCAAGATGTATCAGGGGCTACGGCAGTGGTATACTTGGCCGAGGATCAAGAGAGATGTGGCGGACTACGTAGCGAGATGCCTCACTTGCCAGCAGGTGAAGGCAGAGCGACAGATGCCGGGAGGGAAGCTGCAACCGCTGGAGATACCCGAGTGGAAGTGAGATTCGATCGCCATGGACTTCGTGGTCGGATTACCGCTCACGCCTAGCAAGAAGAACGCCATTTGGGTAGTCGTGGACCGACTAACCAAATCCGCTCATTTCATCCCCATCCGGCAGGAGTATCTGATTGAGCGGTTGGCGCAGATTTACGTCGATGAGATCATGCGTCTACATGGGGTTCCGAACGAGATCATCTCAGACCGAGACGCCCGATTCACATCACGTCTGTGGAAGGCGATACAGGAAGCTCTGGGGACGAAGCTCAAGATGAGCATGACATACCATCCTCAGACAGACGGTCAGTCGGAGCGGACGATATAGACTCTGGAGGACATGCTCCGAGCTTGTATTATGGAGTGGGGAGCTTCGTGGGACCGGTACTTGACGTTGTGCGAGTTCGCGTACAACAACAGTCATCACACGAGCATCGGAGTGTCTCCATATGAGACCTTGTACGGGAGACCGTGCAAGACACCGTGCTGGACCGAGATTGGGGAGCGTCGCGAGTTTGGGTCGGAGATTGTAGAGGAGACCACAGAGGTGATACAGACGATTCGCGCCCATCTGAAGACGGCGCAGGACCGACATAAGTCATACGCCGATCAGCGATGCCGAGACTTCGAGCTTGAGGTCGGGGATTACGCCTTTCTCCGAGTACAGGCAATGTGAGGCCATGCGAGGTTCGGGCAGAGAGGGAAGCTGAAGCCGCGCTACATCGGACCTTATCCCGTGATCGCGAGAGTGGGAGCTGTTGCATACCGTCTTGGATTGCCGCCAGAGCTGGGCAACATCCATGACGTGTTCCACGTGTCGATGTTGCGGAGGTACGTAGCAGATCCTTCTCACGTGCTACAGCCCCAAGAGTTAGAGTTTACGGAGGCTATACGTTTCCACGACGAGCCACTGCAGATCGTGGATCAGAAGATCAAGAAGCTGCGGACGAAGGAGGTACCACTCGTGAAGGTCTTGTGACGAAGCCAAGGGGTCTCCGACATGACTTGGGAACCCGAGGCAGAGATGCATAGTAGTTATCCGCATCTATTTACTTGAGCATTGTACGAACTCTTTTATATGACGATCGATTTGTATCAGACTTATGTTTCAGATGACGTGGCAATATGGATTGTGTTTTGGTGATGATATCGAATGCGAGAAAGTCTTGATGATGTCATGCGATTCCGAATTCGAGGACAAATTCTTTTTAAGGGGGGAGGATTTGTAATACCCCGAAACCCGATTTGAATATTTAATTATTTAGAAATAAATAATTAAATAGAGATATCACGAAATCACCAAAAATGAATAGTACAATGCTGGGGAGAGGCACGAGGATCGTCACGTGCGGAAAGGACCGAGAAGGAATGAAGAAAAAAAAGGAAAAGAAAAAAAAATGGTGTTGGTCCGTCGGACTAGGACCTGGTCCGGGACGGACCAACCTGCGCAGTCGGAGTCGGAACGGATCGCGCAGACTGGGAGGAAAATTCAAAAAAAAATGAGTGTCCCCGGTCCAGCGGACCAGAAAGTTGGTCCGGCGGACCGGGAATCGACAGATTCGCAACTTGCCAACTTCCGGTCTTGGGACGCGGATTTCGCCGGATTCCGGGGCCTACTTGTCGTCCTGCCGCCTCCCACGCCTCGAGGACGTTGCAGGCTCGCCTATGGGCCTGGGTTTGAGTCCGACAACTCCCTATCTCGCAGCAAAAACCGCTCCCAACCCTCTGCCTTAGTCATTTTCGAGCTGAAACAGGGGAGAGAGGAAAGAGAGAGAAAGGGAGAGAGAGGAGGCGAACCAGTGCAAGAGGAGCTCGGAGAAACAAAGGGGGGCGTTCCTAGACATGCGCTGAAGGTGTTCAAGGTGTGAGGAGGAGCAGAGGATGCGCACAAGCTCGGACGAACTCACTAAAACTCAAGAACAAAATGAGTGACTTGAGTTGCTTCTGTGTACTCTCATTTCCATCCTGTGACTGTGATATCGCAATGGTTTGTTGCTTGGATTTGAAAGAGGATATTTCAATGAGGATTTAGAAACAAATGGTACTCAATTTGGTTGAGAAACGAAGGAGATATGAGTGAATGAAAACTGAGAAAAAACACAAATTGTAGTTTCGCGAAATTTTTGAGGTACAGGGGTTACGAATCAATTTTCATCCTGTATACGTGAGATTTCAATAATCTACTGCTTGAATATGAAAAAAGACATCCCAATGAACATTTAGAAACAAACGGTGCGTGATTTGTTAAGAAACGAGTGAGTTATGAGCAATCGAAGCCGGACAAAAAATCTGAAAACGCGAATGGATGAACTGTCCAGTTGCGGTCCACTGGACCAGGAACTGGTCAGCTCCGGACCAATCCAGGAAACCTGTTTAGTCCGCCAGACTGAGGAGAAGAAGCTGAGGCGGCTTGGTCCGACCCGGACCAGAACCTGGTCCGGCGGACCAAGCCTGTTTTTGACCAAAAATGGTCTGGTTGACCAACGAAGTGGGAGCCGGACCAAGAGAGAAAGAGAAGGCTGTCCGGGGCTGACCAAACCTAGTCCGCCGGACCAGACCTGTCTTATAACAAACCGACGAACCAAGGAAGTTGAGCGAACCAGAAGAGAAGAGGTAGGGAGAGAGTGGATCCCCTTGCCTCAAGCCCTGATAACTTGGGAAGTAGCCAGAGAGTTCACCATTGTTAGATACCGAGAATCGCGGTGTAGTGATACACTCTCGGATCCATTCCACAAACACCCTTGGAAAATCCATCGTCCTAAGTATTTCGAGCACACACTTCCATTTTACGGTATCGAATGCCTTTCTAATGTCTACCTTCAATAAAGCGTCCAGACATGACGAGCTACCGTGGTAATCTCTGTGGCTAGCAACACATGCTCCATCATCATGCGACCCTTCTGGAAGGCTACCTGATTCGGGGAGATGCATGCATGGAGGATGGGCATTAGGCGATTTGCGATGATCTTCGAGATGACCTTGTAAATAAAGTTTTCAGAATGAGGGATGGCTGTTGCGTTTAGTTCCTTAAGTAATTTCCCTGTTCTAAAGAATTCTTGTACCGCAAGTGTCAAGTTCGCTCCAACGATCTCCCAAGATGAGGTAAAGAACTCTTTGATGTAGTTGTCGGGTCCATGACTCTTATTATCCGGCATCGCCTTGACCACAAGGTGAATCTCCTCACTGGTCACCGGCTGAACTAATTTATCCTGAATATCTGTTGGACAGCGGAAAGGAATCAGCTCATCAAGCCCAAATTCAGGTTGTGGAAGTACCTCATCATCTCGGTGGCATAGCAAGTTCGGGTAATATTCCACCACATGGGCTTTGATAGTGGAGTCTTCGACCAACCATTGATCAGCGTCGTCCACCAGGTAGTGGATGGTGTTTCTAGCAGTCCTCGCCTTTGTTGTTTTGTGAAAAAAGCTCGTGTTCCTATCTCCAAGCTTTAGCCACCGCAGTCTAGATTTTTGCCTGAACAATCTCTCTTCCGCAGCCAACAGGATCTACCAAGAATGTCGGATACATTTCCTCCAGTGCCAGCTCCGGCGTCGACTGGGACAAGAGTTGTGTTTGGATCTGCTCCAACCTATTTCCCTCCTCCCTAGTGCGCGCAGAGAGTTGTCTGAAGTGCGTCTTGTTCAGCATCCGCAGCGGCTTCTTGAGGAGCTTCAGCAGCTGGCTGATAACATGATTTTCTCCTCTATTTTAAGGCTCACTGTCTAGCGCTTTCGCATAAGTTTTGTGCATTATTAGACATTTAGGATCATTTTAGTACTGGGTTTTGTTTCCTTTGCATTGCTTGACCTTTAGGATAGTCTAGAATGGCTTGTGGGATAGAAATCGTTGGTTGGAATCCATGGGACCAATGTTGTCTAGCCAAGTAGAAAAGTTTCTATAAGAACCTTTCCCATGTTTGCTGAAATCGGTAAAGTCTGTTATCAAATGCATTCTTATTTCTTTATGTGCAGAAAAAGATAGTGAGCATCTCGACACTCCGCTGTCATTATCTCGTCAACGAAAATCGTTCGAGGACATGAGTGCATCGATTTGATGGTTCGGGTCTAAGTTGTGGGTCGGGTTATCTAATAAACAAAATCGAAAAAAAAATTGATTAGGAACCCTTCAACTTCAACGTCCTAGGAACCCGAGATGCTAGCAAAAAAAAGAGAGAAAGCCTAGCTAGATGAGAAAAAAAAAGCGAGAAAGAGAAAAAGAATGAATGCCGAAAGCGTAGACTAGATACGATTAGGTAGAATGGTGTAATAGGTTCAAGAAACATGCTTGATAGATAATTGAAGTCTTTGGATTGGTTCTAGATAGCGGTATAGATCCCATAGCTAGGAAAAACTATCCTTTAGAGAGGGAGATCATACTAGACAGACTTGGTCATTGTTCACGGGAATCTAGGTCGGATAGAGGTTTCGCTCTCGATTATCATTTTGAGTTATGTCATTGTCTCGCTCTCCTTTCAGATTGTTTTTCACGGAGTATTTGCTCGAGGACGAGCAAAGGTTTAAGTCTGGGGGAGTTTGATAACACGTATTTTGGGTGACATTTTGATATAGGTGTCTAGCGTATTTCACTCTATTTTACATATTTGTAGGCATTCTAGGGCACATTTGGCTTCGATATTGCATGGTTGTGTTCTTTGGTGTTTAAACAGGTTTTCATGTATAAAAAGAGAAAAAGGAGTTGAAAATATGGGCTACGGAACATCACGGACGAAACGGGAACATTTGGAGTGTTTCCAGGGAAAACGTGAAGCTTAGAAAACGTCAAATCTTGCAAGTCCGATAACTTTCACTCTACAAGTCCAAATCATGCAATATATCATTGGAAAGCTCTCTTCGATATCTACGCATAGACACAAGATCACCCAAATCCGATATCGGAGCAGGAAGTTATGAGCAAATTCGTGAAGCCTGTCAAAACTGCTCAGAAACACGACAAGATCGGTTCGGGTTTAGCGAAACGATCGGTTCGGCATCGCAGAGATTGGAAAATTGCTCAGAAAGTGTAACCGATCAGTTTGGCTTTGCCGAAACGATCGGTTTGACCCCCAGGTTCGGGAAAACTTCCAATTTTGTCCAAACCGAAGGGAAATAAGAGGGAAAAGCCTCTAGGCCGAAATTCATTCAAGCTTTACACAGAGAATACACCCAAGAACACACAAAAGGGGGCGATTATCAAGAGGCAAGAGGTCAGAGTAGAAGACGAAGATTACGAAGCCGGGAAATCGACTAAGCATTCTTCCTTTCTTCTATTTTACGATGTTTTGTATTATTGATATGAACCCTGACGTCTCGATGTTTAGCGAGTAGTTCCCTTGTTGTGGGTTATGGATTTGCTATGTAGGGATCTTTGGTTTTTAATTCCAAACTATGTGGTATTATTTATTTGATTCAGTTTATTGAGTTGTTCTTAATGCGTTTGATCTTGTTGGCCACTTGATCGAATGAATTTAAGGTTTTAATTCGCATAGACATATGAGATTCTAACCTGGAAATAACTTAGTAAATGGAACAGGTATTGCATCGAGAGATGAATATTTGTCTAGGGATTATGGTAGCGTTCGTTCATGCATCCAGTGTTTTAGACTATTGAATCGAGAGATTAGTAGGATAAAGCCTGGATAGTGAGATTAGACTTGAGAGAGTTAATCTCTACTTTAGAGCTTGAGTTCCCAGAATTGGATAGATAAACCACTTCGTTTGCATCTTTTGAAAGATCCTTGCATATAAAGCAATCCCGAAGCCTGCAGTGTTTTCCATTGATTGTCCACAACCGTTTTAGTTAATTGCTTTGTTCTCGACATTCCATTCTCTACATTCCTATTATTTTTCTTGGATTTAGATTTGGATTTGGGTTTAACTCCTTTGCTTAATTTTGTCCCTGTTTTCGACCCTAGCTACTACACACGATCCGTACACTTGCGGTTAATTGTTGAGTGATAACTCCTATTCTTCTCTATATTTTGATGAGAGTTTGTCTAGGTTTTATAGGATAATCACAGCATTCATAGGCATTCTAGGCGTGTTAGGATACAAAACCCGGTTGTGCTCTAGTTTTGCAGAGTTACAGGTTTCGGAGATGATTGGACTCGAAAAGGAACTAATTGGAGCGTTAAAGGAGAAGTCCGGATGAGATACTCATGTTGCGACATCAATAACTTTCTCTACAGAGGTTCAAATCGTGCGAGACTTATACCATTGGAAAGAGCACTTCAAGAGCTTCACGTAGACACCAAAGTCGCGTAAATCCGACACTGGAACAGAAAGTTACGAGCGAAATCGTGAAGGCCAGAAAACTGACAGCGCAGGGCCGGATCCAACTGGATCCGGTCCGGATCAAGGACGCAGAATTCGACCCAGGAATCTGGATCCGGTCCGGATCCACCTGGAATCGGTCCGGATCCAGTCTAAAATCCTGTTTCGCGATTTTCAGCATCTGAATGGGAATAGGACTCTTGGGAGCCGCCCTAGGGTTATAAAAAAGCCCTAGCCACGTCCTAGAACATGAGAGACCCTTAGAGAATACCTAGATACACACTTTTGGAGAGCTTTTGGTGAGAGAAGAATAGAAGTTCACGGAATTTCGGGAAGAAGAAGGAGGATTTGATCGTGAAGACTAGACATCAACATAAGCTTTTCTATCCCTTCTTTTATCTCTTTTTCTCTGTTCTTTCTATTATTTTCCAT
>NW_010966091.1:0-951 GCF_000463585.1 Tarenaya hassleriana | reverse complement strand
AAGCATCATAAGTCGAAACCCAAGCCAAAAACAGAATCTGGCTGCTGGTTCTGTGGAAAAGAAGGACATTTTAAAAAGGATTGCAGAAATAGAAAAAGGTTTCTCGAAGAACAAGGGAAGGGGTCTGGAGATGTAGCAGCAGTTGCGGGAGGGGAACTTGAATCAGAAGTTCTTGCAGTCACGGATCAGAATCCATCAGACCAATGGATTCTTGATTCAGGTTGCACGTTTCACATGTCACCAAGGAAAGACTGGTTTCAGGATCTTCAAGAAATAGAAGGTGGAATGGTGATGATGGGAAATAGTGGCACTTGCCAAATCAGAGGTATAGGAGAGATCAAGTTAAAACTGACTGATGGATCAATAAAGATTCTCTCCAAAGTACGCTATATTCCAGATCTGCAGAGAAATTTGATCTCCTTAGGATCACTAGACAAGCAAGGTCTAAACTTCAGGTCTGAGGCAGGAAGACTAGAAGTATTCAAGGGAGACAAACTGGTCTTGACAGGAAGTTTGCAAGGTGGATTATACGTGCTGGATGGATCAACTTTTGAAGCTGAAGTTCAAGTGGCTGAAAGAAAAGATGAGTCAGTACTTTGGCATAGAAGGCTCGGTCATATGAGCAATCAAGGCTTAAAGCTACTAACTCAAAGGGGCCTGTTAGATAAGAAAAAAATAAAAGAAGTAAGTTTCTGTGAGGACTGCATTCTCGGGAAGACTCATAAGACAAAATTCCCAAAAGGAAAACATGTTTCAGAAGCAATACTTGACTACGTGCACTCAGACCTATGGGGCTCGTCATCAGTAGCCTTATCTCTAGGTGGAGCTCAGTACTTTATCTCATTCATCGATGACCATTCTCGAAGAGTATGGATATATCTGCTGAAGAAGAAAGACGAGGCATTTCAGAAATTTGTAGAATGGAAGAAGATGGTTGAAACTCAAACCGAA
>NW_010966090.1:0-952 GCF_000463585.1 Tarenaya hassleriana | reverse complement strand
CGAAACATGTTTAGAGTGCAACAAAAGATGTTTAGAGTTCGTCGAAACATTTTTAGAGTGCATCGAAACATAATAAGAGTGCATCCAAACATGTTTAGAGTGCATTAAAACATTTTTAGAGTGCGTCGAAACATATTTAGAGTTCGTCTAAACACGTTTAGAGTGCATCCTAACATGTTTAGAAAGCGTCAAAACATGTTTAGAGTGCAACAAAAGGTGTTTATAGTTCGTCGAAAACATGTTTAGAGTGCATCGAAACATGTTTAGAGTGCAACAAAAGATGTTTAGAGCTCGTCGAAACATATTTAGAGTGCATCGAAACATTTTTAAACTGCGTCAAAACATGTTTAGAGTTCGTGCGAACATGTTTAGAGTGCGCCGAAACATATTTAGAGTGCATTGAAACACATTTAGAGTTCGTGTAAAAAGGTTTTGCGTGTCCTAAAACACGTTTAGATTGCGTCCAAACACATTTAGAGTGCATTCAAACATGTTTAGAGTGCGTCAAAACATACTTAGAGTGCATCCAAACGTGTTTAGAGTGCATCCAAACATGTTTAGAGTGCATTAAAACATTTTTAGAGTGCGTCGAAACATATTTAGAGTGCGTCGAAACATGTTTAGAGTTCGTCTAAACACGTTTAGAGTTCGTCTAAACACGTTTAGAGTTCGTCTAAACACGTTTAGAGTGCATCGAAACATGTTTAGAGCTCGTCGAAACATATTTAGAGTGCATCGAAACATTTTTAAAGTGCGTCAAAACATGTTTAGAGTTCGTCCTAACATGTTTAGAGTGCGTCGAAACATACTTAGAGTGCATCCAAACATGTTACAGTGCGTCGAAATATATTTAAAGAGCATCGAAACACGTTAAGAGTGCGTCCAAACATATTTAGAGTATGTACAAACACTTTTGCAGTGCATCCAAATATGTTTAGAGTGCATCGAAACA
>NW_010966089.1:703-953 GCF_000463585.1 Tarenaya hassleriana | reverse complement strand
ATGCGAAAGGTAGAGTACTGATGGGTAAGAGTTTGTTTTTGAGGGTTGTATCTGACATTTGAGTTTTTTCTAATCTCTCAAGACTTGTACTGAATGAATAATAGTTCGTTCCCATAAACTTTTTGAATGTTGTTTGTTTTTCTTTTCCTTTCTTCGTATTAGGATTAATCCCTAAGCAGGTTCATTGGGTAGGATTGTAATCAACATTTTCCAATTTAAAGATGGAACTGACCGTTGTAAGGATGCTCAA
>NW_010966089.1:0-298 GCF_000463585.1 Tarenaya hassleriana | reverse complement strand
CATTGAATAGGAGGACAGAAAACATGACGATTTCTTGAGGCTGGTAAGATGTTCCTATCGTATTCTACCACTATTTCTCACTTCTCTGGTTCCATTGAGATAAGACACATTACTGCCATTTTAGAAATCGCCAAGGTGGATATTATTATCTTTTTTCCTAGTAAACAGTAAATCTTAATTACACTTGTGTAGGAACGCATTAAGGGTTTGTCTTGAACCAGCGACATGCTTACTGATACCGTTGTAAGGATGCTCAAGAATCTGTCGTGAACGGTTCCCCTGTTTCTGAAGAGTTTAA
>NW_010966088.1:0-953 GCF_000463585.1 Tarenaya hassleriana | reverse complement strand
AAAAAAAAATGTCTCAATCATACTCGAGTGCCGTTCGAAGCGGAGGAAACGGCGGTAACGGTAGCCAGAGTGCGACGGAAGTGAGACCGTCGATGAAAGAAGGTAGTGTAACCCTTCAGTATCCGATCTTATCGAAAACAAATTTCGCCGTTTGGGCGATGAAGATGAGAATAAATATGAAAGCTCAAGGCGTATGGGAAGCTGTGGAGTCGCAAGGTCCAGTTGATCCTCGACTCGACATGTTAGCCTTGGCAGTGATATGTCAAGAGTTAGACGAAGAAACGCTACAACAACTAGAAGAGAAAACTTCAGCAAAAGAAGTTTGGGATGCCCTCAGAACTATGCACCTAGGAGATGCTCAAGTTAAGAAGGTGCGAGCACAATCCCTAAAAAGAGAATTCGAAGGGATTAGGATGAAGGAAAGTGAATCAGTTGATGAATTCACTGGTCGGATATCTACTGTGGCAAGCAAATTGAGGGCTTTGGGAGAAACAGTAGGTGAGATTCAAGTAATTGAAAAGATGCTTAGGTCTGTGACGGGGAAGTATCTCCAGTTAACTTCGATGATGGAACAATTTAGAGATCTTACGAAGATGACTGTCGAGGAAGTGAAGGGAGCACTCAAGGCGCATGAAGAACGTCTAAAGGAACTCGATTCAAGGGATGACGAACATGTGTTGTTAGCACGCGGTGAATGGAAAGGTCGCGGTCGCGGCCGAGGACAATGGCATGATAGAGGTCGTGGTCATTTAGGAGGTGACAGAGGTAATCAAAGATTCGACATAAGTAAGGTGCAATGTTATAATTGTCATAAATATGGACATTTCAAGGTGAATTGCAAGGAGAAGCAAGTACATTTGGTGGAAGAAGATGAGGAAGAAGCTACTTTGCTATGATGGAGGAATATGTTTAAGGAGGTGATTGTTGGAGTTAAACATATTCCTCACGTATGG
>NW_010966087.1:0-626 GCF_000463585.1 Tarenaya hassleriana | reverse complement strand
GAGCGTGAGGTAACTGATTTACGTGCTTTAATTAACGAGTTAAAACTCGAGTGCAGGACACATAGGAACACCGCTCAAGCCGGGCCTGTCCAAGCACCTCACCATCCCATCCTCAAAGCACCCGAGCCTTCCCTCTTCAATGGGACTCGGAATGCACAAACGGTGGAGTCTTTCATCTTCGGGATTGAGCAGTACTTTAACTCCTATGGGGTTAGAGATGACCACTCCCGAATCACTCATGCTCCCACCTATTTTAGGGACTTGGCCCTACTATGGTGGAGGCGAGTTCTAGCTGACCAAGAGCGAGGAGAACGCCAAATCGACACTTGGGCGCAATTCAAAGCCGAGTTAAGGCGTCACTTCGTCCCCATCAATGCCGGTGAAGAAGCTCGGACTAGATTCCGAAGACTTCGACAAACAGGGAGTATAGTAGATTATATTCGTGAATTCTCTTCATTATGTCTTGAGCTTAGTGACTTATCCGATCGTGATGCACTATTTCATTTTAAAGACGGATTGAAGGAGTTTGCTCGTCTTGAAGTTAACAGGAGGAATGCGCAGACCTTAGACGAGGCCATCACTATTGTGGAAGGTTTGCCGGACTACTCGAGCCGTCCCAACCAGCA
>NW_010966086.1:0-954 GCF_000463585.1 Tarenaya hassleriana | reverse complement strand
AAAAAAACCAAGCTATAAGAAAGAGAGATAAGAAGGCGTGGCTGAATATCAAGAAGCCATGCCTTTGTTACAGGTTTCAGAATACAAACTATATGGTCGAGAGTGAGAGTAATAAAGGAGGAGCATGTGGGTTTTGGACCTCTGTCTTCTTCTTCTTCTCTCTCCCTCTCTCTCTCTACATTAAAGGAGAGAGAAGAAGAAGAAGCTCAGTAATTGATGTTGTATATTTAATGTCTCCTGAGAACCATTGAAGAAACCAGGAAGACTTTAATAGCACTTTTTGGAGACATGATGGAGGCTCAAACCGGGTCCGATTGGCCACGCCTCCTTTTCTTTATTTTATTTTTTATTTTTGCACACTCCATTTTCTTTCAAAATTATTACTTTTTTTTTATACATTTCTAACACACTTATCAATGCACAAACATATGACATAAGTCAGTATTGTGATTATCATAGATAATCGTAGCAAAATGTTGTGGAGGCCCACTTGGTAAAAATGTGATATTTTTACCAATCAGCTTTAACATGCAAGGAAAGATCTTGCCTTTGTAAGTGAAAAAACCCCAAACCTTTCCCCTGACTCTATGATCAAAACTCAAACCATCTTACTCATGGCAAAAAGTTCCAACCTTTTTTTAGCATGGGAGGCTGCTTATATGGTTTTAAGAGAGAATCAGATGCAAAAGACCTTCAAAAGTTTCTGCGGAGACTCGGACTCGGAGCTCTCCTCGCCCATTCCAACAGGTTCGAGCATGTTTTCCTCGGTGTCTGATCCAGCTCTTCTTTCTTATGAATCATATCCCATAGGATATGGATGTCGTCGTACTCGCTGGTTCTCACGTCTTTCTTCAGCTTCAGCAGCCCTTTTTTAAGGAGGAAAAAACAAGAAACTGTCACTCGAGTTAACCATGCATTTTGCATATGGAACTGAAATGTCCATTCATCCACACA
>NW_010966085.1:0-955 GCF_000463585.1 Tarenaya hassleriana | reverse complement strand
ACAATCAAGAAAGTGAAGAGGGTCAAGAGTTCATCGGAGGACTCATCTGATCGATTCTGATTTTTTTTTCTTATGCTAATGATCTGAACTTATGTGCGTTTGATGACTTTATGCGATGACTCTATATGTGTTTTTGATGACTTGAAATTTAGTGTGTGATGACTCTAGCTTGTTGGAATTTGATGAAGGATTTACAATTGTGTGCATGATTTGAAATAACCAACAAGGGGGAGATTGTTAGTGCATATATTTGCACGTATCTTGGGTTGTTGAAAGTTTGTTGCAGGTCCAACAAACTTTGAGAGATTTCAGGAGAAAGATTCGGCAAAGATCAAACTCGAAGATATCTGAGATGCAACTGACAAGATTCAGATAAAGTCAAAGCTGAAGAGATAGAGTCAAGCTGAAGAGATAAAGATGAGATCTTGAAGATAGACACGAAACCAACAAGAATCAAGGAGAAGTCTATCAAATCAATTCGTGGAGATCTGAGGCTAAGGGAGGAGCCTATATAAAGAAGACACAAGCTACAGATCGGTGCAGAGAGAAGGAGCATAATTTCTAAGTCTATTTTGTTAAGTGAGTGTGTTCTCATTATCTGGTGAGTGCGAGTCTGAGAGGGAGACCGATTGGGCAAATCTCTTCTCTCTGGTGAGTGATTTATGTGGTGAGGTTTTTTGATCAGTAGAATTCATTGTGAGAGGGGAAGAAACTCAGGGGGAGTTTCGGGTGTGTGTAGTAAGTACGATTCTTACAACAAAAAGTGAGTTGTACTTGACTATCTTTCTCAAGTGAATAGAACTGATTAGTTTTCCGCATTACTCTTTGAGGGTTCAACTTTTTCAGAAACTTTTTGAAAAAGTAAACTCACACGATATTGTTTTCAAAAACTTTCCAACTGATTCTATTCATTTGTAAAGAAAATGAATTACAACTCTTTTTTGTTCGAGCCTAA
>NW_010966084.1:0-377 GCF_000463585.1 Tarenaya hassleriana | reverse complement strand
ACCACATGAACCAAGAGCGCATGAATCCGCTCTACGATCAGCATACCGAGGGCGAAGCTACTTATGTTGCAGAGGAGACTTTGGGTTCTTATATTTCACCGAAGCACACCCAACTCCTATCATGCATCAACAGACCGCCCATACACAGTTTTAGCTTCCGCCACAAGTGCATCACGATGTTCAGTCAGGCGAGCTTCAGAGGGTGGCCCACAGAAGATCCCATTGCTCACTGACTCAGTTCAAGATGCTGTGCAGAAGGCACGAGGGATGACCATCGAGGATGTATACTTGGAGGCCTTTCCTTTTTCACTGATGAATCGGGCAAGAGATTGGCTCTACACTCTTGAGCCAAACTCGATTACGACATGGGAGGAGCT
>NW_010966083.1:124758-126019 GCF_000463585.1 Tarenaya hassleriana | reverse complement strand
TGGTTAAACATTCATAATGTTCATCCAATGTGCATCAAAATCTCGGCTCAGACACTTGAAACGATGCAGCAATTGCATCTAAATTCTGACTCTGTCCGAGTCAACACTTGACTCGGTCCGAGTTAGAAGCCGAAATCATCTACAGATCAATCTGAACCAAAACTTGACAACTGGACAACTTTCTGTACTGACTCTGTCCGACTCAAAACTGGCTCGGTCCGAGTCAGAAGTCTGTAAGGCCAAGTCTGTTCATTTTGGTTCGTTCTGACTCGGTCGAGTCAACACTTGACTCTGTCCGAGTCAAAACTCTGATCTGTCGTTCTGACTCTGTCGAGGTCTGGGAGATCTCTCGTTCTGACTCGGTCGAGTCAACACTTGACTCTGGCCGAGTCTAAACTCTGGTAGACACTTTTTGGCCACGAGATCTAGGGTTTCACCCCGTTTCGATGCACCATCAAGCCGTCTTCGACCCCCAAACTCATCCATGCATCAAATAACAATCATAACATCATTAAATATGCATAGATCAAGCCTATCATGCAATTTTAACCATTAAAATTCATATAGGCATGCGACAAGCACGGCGATATACAGAGAACCAGGCTCTGATACCACTGATGGGATTTAGGCTACGGATTCCTAGCATGCGATCATATCGATCTAGGGTTTGGTTTACTAGGTTTCATGCAGCGGAAGGATAATCTAAACCTAGTCAAACGTCACACGCAACCAAAATCATCCGTAAAACACCGTTTAATCGTGTATATCACCGAAGGAGTCGAATACTTACCTCTTTCCTGAAGATCTGAAAGTAGCAATCGATCCAGGGCCTGTTTTAATCACCAAGAGCTGAAAGTACAGCTCCTCTACACGTATCCATACCGACGGGAAGGATTCCAAACGCTTTTGGAACTGATCTGCTAGGATCTGTGAAGTGAATAGGGTTTCCAAGACTTGGGATCGAATCCCGGGAACTAGAACCTTAAAAGAAACGATTTTCTTGTATTCTAGATCTGTCTTAGGGTTCTGTAAGTTGAGTTCTTCCTTAGGACGGCGTCCCACACCTCCTTATAAGTTAGAAACCCTAATCCTTGTGAAAAGAGACTTTTTCCGAGTATTGACTCGGTCCGAGTCAGAACTCTGACTCGGTCGAGTCAGAACGAATCAGCCCAAGCCCATTGTCAACTCTTGACTCGGCCCATTTAGTATTGACTCGGTCCGAGTCAAAACTTTGACTCGACCGAGTCAAAACATCAGCCAA
>NW_010966083.1:122624-124485 GCF_000463585.1 Tarenaya hassleriana | reverse complement strand
GTCATGGTTAGCCTCTAGCAAGACGCCATGACCACCCACGTTGAATTGAGTTAGAGGTGTTGGTTTAATGCTCTATGATGTACTGATTATGAGCTTTGTCCAGATACATTCGATGTATTGATACTTTCTATGTGTTTTTATGAGAGTATTTTGTTCATTACATGTTCCTGCATGCTAGATGTCACATGGACTAGCGTCATGACTTGAATCTCATACGACGATTCTATGATTGGATCCTAAGACCTGAGATATCTACAGAATCCAACATGAGGAGTTGCGTGCTTTGATTACGTCAAACGTCCTGCGTAACAGGAGGACTATAAAGGCGTGTATCAGGTACGAAACGAATCATGTACTGGATTGTAGATAGTCAATACGGGATTTGTACCTCTCGTAAAAGAGAGAGATATCGCTGGGCCCCTCGTGTGAGCAAGACTGTAGAAATGTGTGGCCGCACTATAGACGAACGTCGTCTATTTCAGACAGTCGAACTCAGTGAACGAGAAAGCAGTCGAATCAGATAAGGTGGCTTGTCCATGCCTTATGTTCGACATATGATATCGCGATACAAAAGGATCATCAGTCGGAATCATCACTGGCTTTCGTATGATCACAAACAAACTCTATTCGAGATAGGTAGTCATAGTGTCTTGCTAGAGACCGCCTATGACTTGTATTCCCGGAATGGAGATTCTGTGTTTTACTGCTATTCCGGATGAGCCTACAGGGTCACACACAATAGGGATGGACAAGTACGTGTGCTAAATTATCCCGATTAGGAATCCTAATTGGATTGAGATTCCTAATTGGAATAGGAATCCTAATGGGATTAGGAGTCCTATTATGTATAGGAATCCTAATGAGATTAGAATTCTATTACATCTAGGAAATCTAATGAGATTAGAATTCTAATAGGTTTAGGAAACCTAATTAGATTAGGATTCCTAGTAATCTATTCCTTGTCAAATTAGGATTTTTGGAAAGTCTATATAAGGAGAATGTCTTCTAGGGTTTTAAGTGAAGAAAAGAAAAAGAGGAAAAAGGAGATGAAAAAAAAAGGAAGAAAAATAAAACCCTAAGCCTCCAAAAACCTTGCACACAAGAGAGATCGAGATCTCTAGTCCTAGCAGACAAGTTCCAAGGTGTTGGAATCCATCCCGACGTGTGGATACGTGTAGAGGGCGAGGTATTCTTCCTGCCTAGAGTGATCGGACGAACAGATCAATTGATACAGGCCCCGGATCGATTGAGGTAAGCGTTCTAACGTTTCTATGATTCAATAGTAGCATGGTTCTAGGGTTTCATTAAAATTTTTGTTTTATATCCGCTGCGCAAACCCTAGAATCGATCTCTTAGGAATTAGATTCGCTCATGAGATCCCAGGAAACCCAACACCAACGAGATCAAAAGCATTAAGAACAATTCAATAAACTGAATGGAATAAAAAAATCCAAAAGTCTGGAATTAAAAACCAAAGATCCCTACATAGCAAATCCCTAACCTACATCTATGGGACTACTCGCTAAACATCGAGACATCGGGGTTCATATCAATACAACAAAACATCGTAAAATAGAAGAAAAGAAGGATGCTTAGTCGATTTCTCGGCTTCGTAATCTCCGTCTTCTACTCCGATATCTTGCCTCTTAATAATCTCCCTCTTCTTTGTGCTCTAGGGTGTGTTTTCTGTGAAAAGTCTGAATGATTTCGACCTTGGGGGCTAACCCTACTTAATCCTTCTTTTTCTGGGCTAAAATTTGGAATATTTCCAAAATCTGGTAAGTGACCCGATCGTGTGACTGAAAGTGACACGATCGTGTCACTTAACAGTTTTGGCGGGCTTCACAAATTTGCTCATAAC
>NW_010966083.1:121818-122406 GCF_000463585.1 Tarenaya hassleriana | reverse complement strand
ATTTGTTTCGGTTTTATCGATTTGTGCTTTCTTCGATTGGTGTTTGCTGACCCCTTGGCCAATTGTTTCAGATTCTGAACTACATAGGAATATGGGTTTAGTTTCGAATCAAAATCGATAGGATAGATCGTATTATTCACATAGGAATATGGTTTGATCGATCTAGGGTTGATTATAGTGTTCTTCGTGCATCTAGTTTGATAAATCACATAGGGATATGGATTTAGAGGACTTTAGATAGTGAGTTATATGCCGGGAGGTGATTTCTCTATTGGTGTTGACTTGACGATTCCCGAATACAGATTCAATATCGTGATTCTCGCATGCTTAGCATATACCCATACACGCGAATACGGTCCCGACACCCACGGTCATCTTATATTGCTAGTTTACTCGTCTTTATTGCTTTATTTCCTTATTTTCTATTCTTTCCATATACTTCCACCATCACTTCTACTTGCTTGCTTTGATTTAGTCTCGATTAGGATTTAGATTTAGCAACCGGTCCTTGTGTTCGACCCCGTGTTACGACGATCCGTATCCTTGCGGTGAGTTGTGAATCGGGTATAAATTCTAGACTCGGTACAC
>NW_010966083.1:120119-120704 GCF_000463585.1 Tarenaya hassleriana | reverse complement strand
CATGGATAAGCGACTGCTGCTTTCCACATTCATCCACGGACTGAGAGACGATACTAGAGCATGGATGGATGCAGCTTGTGGAGGGAGTGTATACGACATTCCCTTTGACACCCTAGAGATGCAGATTGCGAAGATGGCCAAGGCAAGAGGGATGTCAGGAGATAGTATCAGACGCTCTACAGGACAGGTAGATTTGGGCGAGTCCGCTGCTTTGAAAGCGGTCATATCTGATTTATCGGCAATCAAGCAGCACATGGGACTCAAGAATACATCTAACCCGCAGAAAGTTCAGCCTGGCATGTTTCTAGTTGATCAGGCCACATCAGAGGAAGAACCGGTTGACGATGTCAACTACGTAGGAAGGAATCAGTACCAGAATCCTTCCAATCTCTACAACCAGAATGCGCCTAGGAACCATCCTGGTTTCTCCTACGGAAACCCGAACGGAGCATTGAATGCACAGCAACAGGGCGTTTCCAGAATCCCTCAGAATCCCCCGAGCTTCACTCAGTCACGTTTTTAGGGGCAGAATCAGGGATATACGCAACAGAATCCAGGATACGGGCAGCAGAATCAGGGTTACCG